>NC_050574.1:155331525-155431525 GCF_011100635.1 Trichosurus vulpecula
CAGTTATTACTATTCATGATGTATGTCTCTCCCATCCTTATCTTTTAGAATTTTTCTTCTCTTTGTCTCCTGACCCCTCTTTATAAAGAAGAGGGTAGTGAGAAAAGAATATACTCAGCACCAGGGCCCTAGGTTTTGTGCAATCTGCTTCTGTTCTCCTGTCTCTTCTCTTTTCCTCACTCAGAACCCAATCACAGGTTCTTATATTTTCTCCCTTTTCTTTTAAACCTTTCCTTGTGATCTACCCTCCACAGTCAGAACTTGTTTTATTTAAGACCAGTTCCTTCCTTAATCTAAGCTCCCTCTTATTTCTCCTCTCCTGCCCTTTCTCTTCTGTTTCCCTCCTAAGTAAAAAGTATGTCTATGACCATATGTGTGTTCTTCCATCTTTTGACCAGTTCAGATAAGAGTGAGATTCAAGTGGTATTAGCTCCTCCCACTTTTCTCTCATAGTCTTCTATTTGTCCACCATGAATATGTGATATTTAAAAAATCCTTTTTAACTCATTAAAAAAATTCTTGCTTTATCTCTTTCAGAAATTCTAATTGAACTTGGGCCCAACTGCTTTTCTTTGAGTTTTTGCTTGTAGATATTTTGGAGTCATTTTCTTCTAGGTTTATATCTTGAGCATCCCTATCATATAGTAGTTCTTTATAGTGAGAATCCTTTATTTTTCCTTGCTCATTCTTCCAACCTGCTTTTTGACTTCAGATTTAATGATGTCTGAGCTCTGCATATTTCTGGTGGGAAGATCTGGACTGACCCTGTTGCTGCTTTCTTGGGGTATTGAGTTTTGTTTTAATCTACGCTCTCAGGGCCAGTTCAGGCCAGGGAGTTGAAAGCTTTCAATGTTACCAAAGTGGTCTGATCTAGAGTGTAATCTGCTAGGTACTCTGCTAATGTAAGCCCTATGTTTTGAGTCTGAGCAACACAATCTGTGTGCTTGCCCCTGATTGGAGTTTCAGTAGACTGCTGGAATCAGCTATTGTCAGCCAACTAGAAACCCCAATAGGATCAGAGTGACATAACTGCAAGTTTCCTTTGTAGTATTATGTATGTATGTAGTATCATCACATTATGATCAAAGATCTTCCCCACCCATTCAATAGGCCTCAGGTGGGGCTAGGTGGGAAAGCCTGATTATATCTTTGTAAGTAGGCCTAAAGCCCCTACTTACTAGGTGCTAAGCTAATGTGGGCGTGAAGCCCTCAGGGTTCTAAGGGGAGTTGCCAAGACCAGAGCCAATGGTATGTGCACTGAGTTCTAGTCAATCATGAATTCAGCCAATCAGAGACCTGAGTTCTAGCCAATCAGATGCTGGTTGGCACTGTATAAAAAGAGAGCCCAGAACTTCGAGCAGCAGAGCTGGGAGCAGCAGAAGGGAGAGCTGCGGCATTCAGAAGCAGACATCAAGAAGACATTGAGGCAGCAGACACTGAGGGAGAGCCAGCATCGAGAGAGATTGCAGAGCAGAGAGTGCAGAACAAGAGAGAGATGCGGAGATCAAGGAACTTGGAGTCAGCAGAGCTGCGGGAGAGAGTGCTGAGCAGAGTTAGGATTTGTGAGTGATTGTTTACAGGAAGGCCCTGGGGAGTGGGGGGGGGGTGGGGAGGTTATAGTATGGCTCAGCTCCTTGCTGCAATACTTTGTTATAATTTCCTTGTCACTGCATTGAGGTGGGCTTACTGGTTTTGGAATATAATTGCTACTATATGGAATTGGAATTATTGGTCCTGGGATTGGATTCTCTCGTGTCTAAATAAATGTTATACTTCCTCTGCCTTCTATCTAGAGAATTTCTTATACTTCAAGACTTGGAACCATTCAGGCATGTGCATGTTCATCTCTGAGGTCGTGAATCTCACCTTACTGCTATACCCTTTCGGTCTGGGATTTTGGATATAGTTATTCCCTTGCAGGCTTCAAACTGGGTTGAAAGATGCAACTAAAGACTCTCTCCCTTTGTACCTCACCCTGGCTCTTCTCCTGGGGTTAGAGCCACACAGATGCTGCTTGCTTCTGAACTTGTTCCTCGATCAGTACACAGCCTAGAGCCCACAAGCAATTCTCATCCTGAACCACTATGCCTGACTGCAGGTTTCTTCTTTAGTATGACCTGGACCTGTGAGCCAGAACTGGCTAGTGATGACAGAGCTGTTGGTTGATATCTGTTTCTATAAGCGGGACCCCTGTGTTTTGGGCTACTTGGAATGCTTCACATTCTTATACCCTGTCCCCCGTATCTGCAGAGATTTCTTTTTGTCTCTTTATGCTATTCTGGAAAAGTGACTGGAAAAGTAATTCGCTGTGATTTTTTTTTCTTGAATTTCTTAATCAGGGCTCATTTTGGTACTCTTTCTAGGTCTTCATGGAAAAGTTGGAGGGGAAAGTACCACCTTGGCTCTGCCCTGTAACATCACCTCCTACATGGAACTTTTCCTGATGCCCTCAGATGCTTAGGGACCTCCCCAGCAAGATCACCTATCTTGTGTATATGATTATGTATGTGTCTCTTCTGGTAGAATGTAAACTCCCAGAAGGTAGGATTCTTTCACTTTCATCTTTGTATAGCCAGCATCTCAGACAATATTGGGCACATAGAAACCAATTAAGAAATGCTTATCGATTGTTTGACGGATTCAGACAAACCTTGACATATCACTGAGGTTTTTCTCCCCACAAAACACAACCTGGGCTGCCAAGTATTTTATACACATTATCTCACCTGATCCTTACTTCAACCTTACATATAGATATCTCTGTTTTATCTAAGAAACTGAGATGGGAGGAGCACAGTGGATTTGTTTAAGGTCAAAGAGCAAATGAGTAAGGTACTAGAACCACAAGCCTTCTGATTCTATGCTGCTGCTAAAAGTAAGTGCTTGTCATCTACAGCCTTTGGAGCTGCCTCACTCTGCTCCCCAGGACTGACTCCAAATGTAGCTTTTGAATAGCATCCACGCAACCAGCCATCAACTGTCTCCCCAAGAGATGAACTGAGCTACAGTCAGGAGCACTGGAACCAGCAGCCCGAGTTTGCCAGCTCATATTTTTTTGAAGCCACAGTTACTGAAAACATGCTCTCTTGCCAACTCAGCCTTGGTGGGATACAGGCCTAACAATAGCTGCAGGGTTGAGATGGCAATCCCTCACTAGTCTGCTTGGTGGTTTGCCACAGGCCAGGGTGGGAATCTCTGCCCGATGTTCTGTCTGCTATTCACTATTGCTGTTTTTACTTTTCCAGGAGTGTGCTGGCAGGGTAAGCTAACTCTTTGGAAAAACACAAACACACACACACACACACACACACACACACACACACACACAAGCATACACATACATGCACACATGTGCACACACTACTCTGGTTTATTTACCTGATTCACCCCATGAGGACAGGGAGATGGAAGAGATAGAACACTGTGCTGTTTTAGCTTTAGTTATTCCCCAGAATGTAGATTGACCTAATATATGGAGTTGTGGGGAGAGTGGAACTTGCTTTCAAACAGTATGGATAGCTCTATTTCCTAGCTCATCACTTCCTTTCATGGCCGAGTCTCTGTGAATACCAAGGCTTACAAAAATGTCATTGTCTCCCCCATGAAATAAAACTACTAGCTGCATCTGCTATAACCTTCTGGTAACTCTCTGGTGCCAGGTTCTCAAAACCCAGCCTAACTCCACCACCCAAGAGCAGTGACTGTCCCTGGGTGATTCTGGGTCAGTCATCTGGGTCCTCTCATCTCTGGTATTACCTACTTCTATTTGCTGCCTGCCTTGTGCCCTTCCTGTTTCCCATGGCCTTGACTCTTGGGAAGTGCAGCCTTCCACCCATTGGCTTATTTTCTTTGTAAGTAAGCAAGTTTTCTTGGAGACATTTCCTAAGCACCTCTTGTATACAGAGGCTGTTGCTATTCCCAAAGTTCTGTGATTTCATGGGACAAGTACTTCCTTCACCCATACTGAATACACCCTCAACATCCTTTGGTGTTCATAGGCTTTTAGGAACACGCACTTCAAGCAATGTGGTGTAGAAGAAAGAATGCTCAATTTGAAATCAAAAGACCTGGCTTTGATTTCCGGCTCTGTTATGTGTATTACCTGGGCCAGTCACTTAATCTTTATGGACTTCAGTTTCTTCTTCTGCAAAATGAATGGATTGGAGTAGATGAGCTCTAAGGTTCCTTCCAACTCTATCTATGACCCTCTGATCCAGTACGGTGGCTAAATCATAACCAATAATAATAAAACAACTCAGGTTATATGCTACTCATAGTATTTTGTAATTATTTACTGCTCAAGGTGCCATTAAGGAATCTTTTAGCATCAATCTCCTGGACCATTGCCATGGACCCCTGAGAGATTATGAACCACAAAGTGGGAACTGCTGACTCCATTCCAAGCCCCTCTCACCCCATTTCATAGATGAAGAAACTGAGGCTGAGAAAAGTTAAATGTCTTGTCCAAGGTTACACAGGTAGCAAGCGGAAGAGCTGGAGTCTGACCTTATGACTGGTTATGTCCAAAAATAGTCATTACCTGATGGCCAGTCTTCTAGTGAAGAGGGTCTCTGCACTGAACTAATCTGGCCCTAAGGTAATGGACTCATGTAGGCTAATGCTAAATGTCCTTCCAGTTTAGCAGAATGTGCCAGAGCTTCTGCTCTGTAGCCACCTCCACACCATGATGGGGTGTTCATTACTGCTTTGGGAAGGGATTTGGAGACTCAGCTAAATACCTCCGCCTCTTCCAGGAAACACCTCTCAGTAGCTCTAAGGAATGAATCACAGGACATGAGATTGGTTACTCCCACATCAGCCTAAACAGAGACAATTCTGATGGAGAAGAGAGAAATGCTTGATGAGGATATGCTGGGGAATGCCCTTTCAGAGGTATTTTTGGCTCAGGATGAATATCCATCTATCAGGATGCAATATCAGGATGCAAATCCATCTAAACTAACTTCTATAAACTGAGGACATAATTCTTAACAGCAACTTTCAAGACCCAGATGCAAACCACTCCTGCAGATGGTATGGAGTGAATGTGAAACCACACAGTCCTCCTAGCTCCAAACAGAGCAGAGATAAGAGAGCTACCATTTGCTCCTCTCTAGCCAGAGATGCAGAGGTTGAAATGCACAAAGAAAGAAGAGATGACCGTCAGATGTTCCTCTAGCCTACAGAGGGGTCACAAAAGCAGAACACACTCTTGCCACTCTTGTGTCTGCTGGATGGCCTATGTGTCCTTGCATTCTTCCCTTGGAGGACCAGGCCTAGTTGGATAACATGTCATTGCCATCCTGACTAGAGTCTCCATACTCTCTTCCCTATCACTCCCCTCAAAGGTTGGAGGCAAACTCATACCTTACATATTCTAAGCAACTAAGCCAGATCTGAGGGACACAGGCCAGTTTTGAATTGAGATGGTCTAATCCTGTTAAAAATAGAAAGGACCTGCCTCAATTCATTCTTATAACACATTCTTGTCTTTTCACTTGAGATTTATTGTTCTGGCTAGACCCCTAATATCATTATATGCCCTCCATTCCTCCCCTATTACATAAGCTAGAAGTTGTCCTAGGTCTATAGATTTAAAGCTTGGAAGGGACCTTAGATAATTTATCAGAAAAGAGACTAAGCTTCAGAAAAGTGTCAGGATTGAGAGCTAGAAAAGACTTTCAATGTGACCAAGCCCCTAATCCTTTTTCTACAGTAGAGGAAACCAGGACTGAGAGCCCAGGGACTTGCCCAAAGTCACACAAGAGATAAGGAGCAAAGACAGGATTTGAACTCAGTTCCTATGAATCCAAATCCATTGCTCTTTTTCTTGCAACACACCACCTCCCAGGCAAAATTAGTGTTGCCAAGTTTAGTAGGCATTTGATAAATGCTTGTTGATTGGTAATTCTGCAGGCCTGTTCTTAACATATTCCACAGTAGGACTTCAGTGGGGGTGTAGACACAATGGGAGGGCACAAAGAAGCTGGAGAAGAGTAATGGCCCTGCCTCCAGGAGTTTGCCATTCTGTTTAGGGGTAGAGTGTAGGTGAGATAAGGTTAGAGATAAGGGGAACAATTATAGAGCTCCCTAAAAGCAGCTCTAGAATTTCTAGAATCTGCTGGATGCTAGGCCTATTTGGGGTGGGGAGGGGGAAGGTAAGTAGGTAATTAAGTAGGGACTAGGCTGGACCAGGGCTCCTTGTGGGAATACGGTCCCATAGGTTCTGTTTCAAAAAGTCCTAGGAATCAGAGTCACTCTTTTCAGTCCCTACCCCTGCCTAACCATTGCACAGTTGCCCATTAAGAATTTCACATTGATTTTTGGCAGGCCTGGGATGAAGAGAGGAGAACCCTTGAGGCCTCAGGTGCATGGTAAGGTACAGCGGTAAATGAGCTGGAAGTACACACTCTAGACTTGCTCTCCTTAAGCAAGTTTGTCTAGATCTTCTCCTCAAGGTTTTAGGGGTACTCCTGAGAGACTGGAACATCTCTAATGCTATGGGCTCAAGCCCCATTCCAAGTGCATTCCCCACTGTTAACCACCATTGACTAGCATCCAGTTGTATTTAACCAATTACATCATGAAGCTTTTACAAGGATATTTGCTTCTAAGATATATGACAAGAATAGATTACAAACATTTCCTCCTCCATCAATTTATTATAATCTACTTGGAGAGAGTACACTCAGACCGAGCAAAATTTGTTAGTAGTGTTGGTTCCTCCATGTTCTTCATCCACATTAAATGAAAGGTAGTCATCTCAGCCACTTCTGAACTGCATCCCTGCAATATCAATTAAGTTGAGTGTCTTTGATTGAGACTTACTATGTGCCAAACCCAGGCCCAAACCCCTAGCCATGAGGTGCTAAGCGTGTGTGGGCGTGAAACCCTCAGGGTCCAAAAGGGAGTTGCTAAGACCAGAGCCAATAGCAGAAGCCTGAGTTCTGGTCGCTCAGATGATGTTTGATGAGGGCTAAAGAGTGCATAAAAAGGGAAGACAGAGCTATTTGCCACTCTCACTCTTGGTGGTGCACACTGATGTGGAGACTCTGGGCAGCTTTAGTTAAGAGCCCTCCAACTTGTAAACCCGGATGTTTGGACTTTGTTAAACTCTGTTAACTATGCATTGAGATTTGAATCAGACAAGGTCTGTCTGTTGATGTTTCTAATTTGTGTTTGCTCTGAAGCTCAGGGTGCTGGCTTTTTTACCTGAACTAAGTGAATGATATTTGTATGTTGGATTGAAATAAGATTGTTAACCCCCTTAACGCCACTTTCCTTAGTAAAGCTGATCAAAAGAACTTGTGCTTACAGCATTCTTGTTGGGCTTGTGTTGGTTTTTCACCCCCACAGCAGCTGCTAGCCTAATTGTTACAACAATCCCAAAGGTTACTCCCCACTCCTTGGGGCATTAATGCTTGGCTGACTGCAAAGTCTAGCATGGACCAGACTCCTGAATGATTCCTAGACTCCTCGACCTCAACTGCTTTATTCTATTGATCTTTTGTAATTCACAAAGCTCTAGTCATCTCTTTACCAAAAATGCAAAAAGAAACACTATGACAAAAAACTGAAACCGTATTTATCAGACAACATATCAGCCTCAGATGGGGAGGGTCCAGCATCTCTCCCATCACAGCTTTATTTCTCACCGGAATGCTACCCAACTGGAAAAAAAGTCAAAGCAAGAGAAGAGGTCAAACCAAAAGTGAAGCTGAGGTCAAGCAGTGCCTTTTGAATGACCTCTGGTTCTGGCTCTAGAGATGATCAAAGACGCTGCAGTTTGCCATGTGGTTAGCAGACTGGATCCAGTTACAGAACGTCCTCACAGGCTTCAAGTCTCACCAGGGTGCTTTCATTAGGAGTCTTCACAACTCTCCCAGAAACACGCTCCCCATCCTCTTCCATGGGGGGAGTTGCATTAGTGGCACTTTGTATGTGTAGGGCTTGGATTCCTTGGCCATTTTCCCCTTAGGTTGGTCTTAGTCAAAAAGCTTTTTTAAGTAGCTATTACATACCAGGCATTGTGCTGGGCACTGAGGGTACAAAGACAAATGAAATAGTCTTCCTCAAGGAGCTTATAGTCTATTAGGGGAAGATATATACATATATATATACACACACACACACACACACACACACACACACACACACACCCCTGCACACACATATATGCATACACACGTGTATGTCCCTGCTCTCAAGGATATATATGTATGTGTGTATGCATAGATATGTGTATGTGTGTATATGCATACATGCATATATGCAATACACACATGTGTGTATATACACATGCATGTGTGTGTCTCTATCTATCTATCCAAACTCCTTGAAAGCAGGGATTTTTACCTCTTTTTGTATTTATGGCACTTAGCACACTGCCTGGCACATAGTAGACACTCACATGTTAATTGAATGTTTGTACATACATTTATTAATGCATAGGTATGTGTGATCATATACCTATAATGCACATATACATATTATACGTGCCCAATACAACCTACATGTACCCACATGGGTACATATTATACACACATACATGTATACATGCACCCACATGTGTATAAATACAAGGTCATTCCAGGGGTTAGACACAAGCAGCTGTAGAGTTTGAGTTCTGGTTACTATATGACTTTTATTAAGGCACTCAGCCTCTCTAGGTTTCTTCATAAATGATGATCATATTGGTGCTGCCTGTCTCACGTGGTTGTCATGAACAAAACGCTTTGTAAATATCAAAATGTCATAAAAATGAGTCATTATGTGGGAATTTCTCCCCTCTCCTCTCTTCCTCAATCCTGACTATCCTTGAAGGCAAATATTCTTAACTTTCTTTGTATCACAGACTCCCTCTGGCAGTTTGGTGAACCTTATGGACTGACCTCTTCTCAGAATATTGCTTTTACAAGCATAAAATAAAATTCAAAGGATTACAAAGGAAATTAATCATATTAAACTATATCAAAATTTTTTTTTCTTTAATTCACGAATCCTGAGAAATCTGTCCGTGGATTTGAGGCAAAGAATCCCTGCTTTAAGACTAGCTCATGTACTTCATTCATCATGAAGCCTTTCCGTATCACCCTAGCTAGCCTGAAGAGATTTGTTGCATTCTCATAGCACCTTGTCTGTACCTCTCCTTGGTACTTATATTCTATCTTTTATTTAACTATTTGCATACATGATTCATATCTTCCTTAGCACAGAAAAGCACACAGTAAAATAGTCTCTCTCTCTCTCTCTCTCTCTCTCTCTGTCTCTGCCATTATCCATCCATCCATCCATCTTTCTGTCTGTCCCTTGCCTGCTTGCCTACCTCTCTCTCTCTCTCATCTATCTATCTATATGTATTTATCTGAATGTCTGTCTCTGCCTATTTATCTATCTTTCTATCTATCCATACATCTGTCTTTTTGTCTGTCTGTCTGTCTCTCTCTCTCACTGCCTGTCTATCTCCCACTTGACTGTAAGTTCCTTGAAGGCAAGATCTGTCTTTCTCATCTTTGTATTCCTGAGGACTAGTATAGGGACTTGTAAATTAAAAAACAAAATCTGGACCTATGATTTTTCTGGTCTAGGGAATTCTTAATGAAGAAATTCCCTTCACCAGTGCAGATCAGCCTCTGCTTTACAACTTACAGTCTGGAAAGACCTGCCCTGGGCTCTGAGAGGCTTCAGTAAATTGCCCAGGTTCGCATCAGGCAGGACTTGAATCCAGGTCTTCCTGACCCCTAGGCTGGACCTCTATCCATTCTTGCACAGAATAGATGATTAATGGTGATGATGATTAATAATAGTAATAGCTAGTATTTATATCGTGCTTTAGGGTTTGAAAAGTGCTTTACATGTTAGCTCATTTGATCCTCACAACAATCACGGGAGGTAGGTGCTATTATTATCCCATTTTACAGATGAAGAAACTGAGGCTGAGCAAAGTCAAGCATCTTGCCAAGGGTCATACAGCTAATCCATGTCTAAGGTAGGAATTGAACTCAGATCCTCTTGGTTCCAAGCCTAGTGCCCTATCTACTGTTCCTCTTAGCTGCCTAATTAATAATTGATTAATAACTGCTCTGTTGAGTTGAGTGGAATTGAATCGAAGGCCATGAGAGTGCTCAGTCTTGTCTTTCAGGCTCTGGGCTCCATGTCCTGGCCCATTGGACAGATTTGGATTCCAGCTCCCTCTATGCCCTGGCTTCCTCTCTCAGGCCTCTGTGGTCCTGGAGAATGGCTTGAGGCTTTCCGTGCTGAGCCAACCAGGCCAAAGGCCAAGAGCTTTGAAGTTTTATGGAAAGCTTTGGTGGAAAGATTGCTTGTGGGGGTTTGCAGAGCAGACACTGAAGAGCCCTAGACTAAACTGCATACATCAGGACTGGTTGGGAGAAGCCCTGGCTCTGCCAAACACAGCAGTTTCCCTGCCTCAGGCTTCATGGGGCTCTGCAGTCGACTTGGGGCTTAGGCAGAAGTTTCAAAATCAGCTTAATGGAAAGGCGGTTTGTGCCTGTTCCCCACCCTCTGATCAAGTGCTTTCCAGAACTGCCCTGATGACAAACACGTTCCAAAGGATCTACTCCCCAGGGAGCAGGCAGCTTGAGGCCTTGTCACAGATGAGCCCAAACAGAAATGATTCCCACGAGGAAGGAAAAGGGAAGCGGTAGAAAGGGACTGATAGAAACATTTGGGAGCTCGACTGTCAACTTAGCCTGTTAAAAGATATGCATTCACAGAAGATATTTACCTGGCACAGGATCTCAGGCAAGTTACTTAATTCCCAAGTGCCTGGGGCAATTGCCTAGGACTCATCTCTTAAGTCACAGTTTGGGGTGAAGGGGCCCTCCGCTCCTGAAATCACGGATCATGGGGTCATCGATTTAGAGGGGAAAGAACCTGACAGGTCATCTAGTTCAGTCTTATTTTACAGATGAGAAAGCTGAGGGCCAGAGAGAATGACTTGCTTAACTTTATGTAGATAGACAGTGGCAAGGCTGGGATTTGAATCAAGGCTGGAATTCAAACTAATGTCTCTGACTCCAAAATCAAAGTCTTTTCTAGTCTATACCTTCTGGTGGTATAAGGTTTACATTATCTGTTTTCCTCCTCACATAGCCTAGTGATGTAAGAACTACTGGTTTTACTATATCCGCATTTTAGAGATAAGGAAACTGAGACTGAAAGCAATTAGGCATGGGAGGCAGCATGGTTTGTTGGAAAAAATAAAGGATTTGGAGTTACTATCCTGTACCTGAGTTCAAATCCTACTTCATCCATTGGCGAATTCTTCTTACAGCTTCCATTTTGTGGAGGAACCCAAACTAACTTTCATTCCCATCTCCTTCCCTCCTTCTCTACCTCCCTCCCTTCCTTCCTTTGTTCCTTCCTTCCTCCTTTTCCTTCCTTCCCCCCTTCTTCCCTTACTCTCTCCTTTCCTCTCTCTTCCTTCCTTTCTCCCTCCCTCCCTCTCTCCCTTCTTTTTCCTTCCTTTCCTCCTTCCTTTCCTTTTCTTCCTTCCTCTCTCCTTTCCTCCTTCCTTCTCTTCCTCTCTCCCTTTCTCCCTCCCTCCCTTTTCTTTCTTTCCTCCCTTTCTCCTTTCCTGTCCTTTCTGTTCCTGATTTTGTCTTCCAGACCATGCCTCTGCCTCTGTCTCATCCTGGAACTTCCCTTGGTATTTGGATCTTCTTTGTCCTGGAACATCCAACCATACATGTAGCCTTCTCAGCTCAAAATATCCTTCTGCAAGGCCCACCCCCTTCTCCCATTGGTGAGTTGTTCACAGGGCCTCCATTTTGTGGTGCCCTTATTCCCATTTCGATCTTGTTCCTGACTTCAAGCCTTCAAGGCCTTGCCTCCCTGGTTACCTTAATCTCCAACCTCTCTCCCCTACCTGCTTTTCATATCCCTTTTGTGTACATCCCCTGTCCCGCCCCCACCATTATAATGCAGGCTCCACAACTATCTTTTTTTTTTCAGTTTGCATTTGTATCCGCAGCACTTAGCCCAGTGACTGACACATAGAACTTAATAAATGCTTCCTGCCTTTTTCTTTCCTTCCTCCTTTCCTCCTTCCCTTCCTCCATTCCTCCTTCCCTTCCTCCACTCCTCCCTTTCCCTCTCCCTCAATTCCTCCCTTTCTCTCTCCCTCCCTCCATTCCTCTTTTCCTCCCTTCCTTCCTTCCTTGCTTCTTTCCTCCCTCCCTGCTTTTCTCCCTCCTTCCCTCTCTCCCTCCTTCCCTCCTTCTCTACCTCCTTCCCTTCCTTCCTTTGTTCCTTCCTTCCTCCTTTTCCTTCCTTCCCCCCTTCTTCCCTTACTCTCTCCTTTCCTCCTTCTTCCTTCCTTCCTCCCTCCCTCTCTCCCTTCTTTTTTCCTTCTGTCCCTCCTTCCTTTCCTTTTTTCTTCCTTCCTCTCTCCTTTACTCCTTCCTTCTCTTCCTCTCTCCGTTTCTCCCTCCCTCCCTTTTCTTTCTTTCCTCCCTTTCTCCTTTCCTGCCTTTCTTCCTTTTTCATTTCTATCTCTTTCCCATGTGATTGAGCAAATCACTTATCTCCTTGTGGCCTCAGATTACTCTTCTGTAAAATGAAGGAGTTGGACTAACCAGCCTCTGAGGCTCCTTCAATGCCTAAAACTGTTATCTATGAGGTTATGAATTGTAGAGGGTCACAAAGCCACTGAACGCCTCAGGTAGGACTCAAACTTAGGCCATAATAACTCCAATCCAGCATTCAAGGGAGGAGGAATATAAGATATACATACAGAACAATTAGAGAACTATGCCAGACAATACAAGAGACCGAAATTGTCTGGTTCAGGTAGAGAGTGCTCAGCAGAGAGCTTCACTTTATCAGAGAAAATCAGAAGGAAGCGGCAGCCACTTCAGGGTTCTGAGAAGGGATGAAATATGGAGGAACGACACTTTCGAGAAATGATTCTTTTGTGGGAGGTGGTTAAGGCCCTGGTCTGCAATTGTGGCTAGAACTCTTGCCAAGGAAGAATCAGTGGGATTTGCTGAGGGGCCTGGATTTGGGGCCCAAAGGAAAGAGAGGAGGTGAAGAGGGCAAAGGCAAGCGATGGAGTTTGGGTCTCTGGGAAGATTGTGGTGCAGCTGGCAGTCATGGGAAAGGTAGAAACAGGGAGGGGGGTGGGGGGTGAGGTCTGAATTTGATGCTTAATTGTAGGTTGTGGTAGACCATCTTCTAAGTGAATGTTCCATAGGGAGTGAAAAAAGTGAGGCCGAGAAAAGACAAGGGAGCCAAAGAAGAAAACCTGGAAGTCATTTAATCCTAGGTGGAAAATGACTCTACATGAGTGGCCAAACTATCCCCTGAAGCGAGTATAGAGGGAGAGAGTGAATAGCTCCCATTTCTATATTATTTTTTTTTTTGGTGGTCCAGACCAAGTGATTCCACCAGTGTAATTACTGGTCAGGAAATCTCCCTGCACCCCCACCTCCATCCCCTCCACCAATAAACAAGTGTTCTGTAACCTATAGAATAGTCTGGGATCCTGGACAGTTAAAGTGATTTGCCCAGGGTCTAACAGCTAGTGTGTGTCAGAGGCCAGACTTGTTCCCAGGTCTTCCTGGCTCTCTCTCTCTATTATACTACTCTGTCTCTCACAGCACTTTACGATTCATGATCACTTTTCTCACAAAAAATTTGAAATGGGGGGATATGAGGTACCTTCTGTCCCCATTTTACACAGAAGGAAACTGAGACTTAGGTTAAGTGACTTGCTTTAGAGTCATGAAAGCTAATTAAGGTAATTAGAGCTGGGCCTTGTCCTCAAGTCACCCTACCCCAAGGTCAGGCCGCTATCCACTCCACCATGACACCCATCTAATAGTGGTCACCCATAAGGAATCATCTAGGGGAAAGGGTGAGGAAAGAGAGAAAAGAGCATCCTGGAAAAGGAATTTATGAAAAAAGAGAGTGATTGGTGGAGCCCCAAAAGGCAGGGAGGATAAATGGGGTAAGACTTGAGTAAGAACTGTTTCAGGATAGCCTGATGACAGTTCATGGACAAGTAGAAGCAGTTGGTACATGGACTACGTTCCCCTTTCCTGTCCCCATTTTATAGGTAAGGAAGCCACCACCAGAAGAGTTAAAGTGACTTGATTTTTTTTTGGAGGGGGGAAGGCAGGACTATTGGGGTTAAATGACTTGCTCAAGGTCACATAGCTAGTAAATGTGTCAAGTGTCTGAGGCTGAATTTGAACTCAGGTCCTCCTGACTCCAGGGCCAGTGCTCTACTCACTGTGCCACCTAGCTGCCCCCAAAGTGACTCGATTAATGATGCATAACTAGTCAGTGTCAAAACCAGACTGCCCTTCTCCTCAATTTGATTACCTGGGCACTGTAGGGATTGGCAGGGCCAGCTTTACTCAGAAGCAAAGTAAGTAGCAAATATATGTAATTTAAAGGGCACTGCTAAAAATGAAAATCTCTTCCCAGAATGCCTGAAATCCTACTACTAACAGTTAATGCCTTGTAACAACAATGTTGCTAGCAGCTGTTGTGGGGGTGAAAGACCAACAACAAAAGCACACAGGAAGGCTGCTAGCACAGATCCTTTGATCTGCTTTTCTAAGGAAAGCAACTTTAAGGGGTTAACAATCTCAGTTTAATTAAACATACATATATCATTCACTTAGTTCAGGGGAAAAAGTCAACACCCTGAACTTCAGAGCAAATACAAACAGAAACTACAAACAGATCAATAGACAGGCTTTGTGTGATCAAGCCATCACATACATAGTTACCAAAAGGAAAAGTACCAACATCTGGGTTTTCAAAGCTGGGGAGCTCTTAACAACAGCTACCCAGAGTCTGATCTGGTCAAATCACATGACACTCTTCCAGTGAGTGAAAGCCCCCAAACAAAATGCCAGCCTCAGATCTTACATACTCTTCTCAGGGTCAGAAGGTATCATAACCATGCAACTCAAACCTATGTGAACTAGGCTTTCTTTTTTTTTTTTTGAGGGGGGAAAGACAAGGCAATTGGGCTTAAGTGACTTGCCCAAGGTCACATAGCTAGTAAGTGTGTCAAATGTCTGAGGCTGGATTTGAACTCAGATCCTGCTGACTCCAGGGCAGGTGCTCTACTCATTGTGCCACCTATCTGCCCTCTGAACTAGGCTTTCTTGTTTCTTAAGCTGCTCAAAGACTCTTTATTCAATCAAAGAAACAAAAGACAACAAAAGTCCACTTTTTTGCCATTACATTTGAAAGGCAAGACTCATCAAAGGTACTTGATTACCTTAGAATTCTAAAAGAGAAAACAAAAAAGTCCTGCCCTAATTACCATAACATGCCTATGAAATATTCATTTTCCTCGCCTGAGTTACTCTTTTAGAAATAGGAGCATTCCTAAAAGACTAACATTCTAAGGTCTAAGTGTCAATTAGTTTATGATCCAGTAGCTCGCTGGGAGGATGGTGGGGATGGAGATGAACTGGTCCCTGAAAGGGGAAAGATATGTCAAAGAAAAGGGGAGGTAGGGACCAGTGCTTGTATTGGAGGTGGTGTGATAGAGTAGGGCACACTGACTGTGGAATCAAAGTTCAGGGTTCAAATCCTCCAACATTTATTAACCTGTTTGACCTGGGGGAAGTCACTGTACTTCAGTTGTCTCACCTGCAAAATGAAGAGACTGGACTAGATGGCCTCTGAGATCCAGTCTAGCTCTAGATTTGTGCTCCTATGATTCAAGTGATTATTATCATCAGCAGCAACAAGCATTTATTAAATTCCTAGTCTGTGCTGGACACTGGGCTAAGTACCAAAGATACAAAGAAAGGCAAAAACACCATCCTTGACCTCAAGGAGCTTTCATTCTAATGGAGACCATACGCAAACAACTGTGTACATACAGGGGAGCTAGGTGGCACAGTGGATAGAACTTTGGGCTTGGAGTCAGGAGGATGAGTCTTCCTGAGTCCAAATCTGGCCTCAGATACTCATTAGCAGTGTGACCCTGGGCAAGTCACTTGACCCTGTTTGCCTCAGTTTCCTTATCTGTAAAATAAGCTGGAGAAGGAAATGGCAAACCACTCCAGTATCATGGGGTCATGAAGAGTCAGTCATACACAACTGAAATGACTGAACAACAGCAAAAGATGTACACACAAGAGATACACAGTGTAAATGGGAGGGAAAGCACTAGCTTACCTTCTTGCAGAAGGTAAGATTTGAACTGGATCTGGAAGGAAGCCAAGGGGCAGCAGAAAGGCTGGAGATCATTCCAGGCCTAGGAGCAGCCAGTGAAAGATGATGAAGAGTCCTGGGTGAGAAGCAGCAACGAGGCCAGAGTCCCTGGATTGCAGATGATGTGGAGGGAAGTGTTAGAAGGGTGGAGAGGAGCCAGTTTGTGAAGGGCTTGGAAAGCCAAACAGAAGACCCTCTATTTGGGTCTGAAGGTAATAGGGAGCCACTGTAATTTAGAGAATAGGGGATGGAGTGTAGCGACAATGGGGCCAGGAAGGAGGCGGGGACAGAGGGGATCTTGCACTTTAAGAGGATCACTCTGACAGCTGATGGAGGACAGACAAGAGCAGGAAGAGACTTGAGGCAGGGAAACCAATCAAAAGGTCACTACAGTCATCGTGCCAGGCCTCTAGGTCCTCAAGTGCAGCCCTTTGACTGAATCCAAGTGGCCTCGAGGCTGCAGGTTCCCCACCCCAGACTCTAGGCATAAGGTGATGAAGGTCTGCACCAGGAAGACTGCATGTGAATGGAGAGATTTGGTCATATACAGTAATGACAATACCTAGTATTTATAAAGCATTGTAAGGTTCACATTCTAAAGCCAGGTTTTAATACAGATCTTCCTCACTGAAGGATCTCCCTCCTGATCAATAGGGATTGTGAGTGGGAGGGGAATAGGTTGTCATTCCCTTTGTAGTAGCAACATCAATATTGATTTGATTATCTAGGCAGGAGGTGGAAAGTGGGGGATGGGGTAGTTGGCAAAATATCTCCTCTGGCTAGACCCCAGCATTGCGTTGGATGGTTGGATGAGATGGACTTTAAAAGGAACTTCTGATTGATCAATAGGGTTGGCTCTCTAACCATTGCCCCACCCAGCTGTCTCTGACAACACTTAGCAACAACATCTTGGAAATGGGAAGTGAGTCAATTAAGGAGTGGTTGTGAGTCTTGGTGCCTGGGAAGGTGGTGGTACTCTTGACACTAGTAAAGAAGTCTGGTAAAGGGGAGAGTGTAGGGGGGAAGACAAGAAGTTCAGTTTGGGGCATGTTGAGTTTGAGATGTCCAGTGGGTAGCCAGCGATGCCAGGCCGGAGGTCAGGAACGTGTAGTTTCACAACAGACTGGATAAGTATTCTAGAGACGTTAGGACTCAAAACAAGACAAGAGGCATGGGGGATAGAGGCGGAGCCCAAGAGTGAGATAGAAAGCATGATCTGGTGAAAAGGCCTGGAGACAGAAGGCTTGGGCTGGAATCCTGTCTCTTCAGCCGACTAGTTATATATTCTCAGGTAAGTCTCTTCTCCACAGGTCTGTTTCCTCATCGGTCAAATGAGGGGGTTGAACAAAAAAACTTCTAAGTTTCCTTTCAGCTCTGATATTCAATGCTGTGAAAAAACCCTTCATTGTTGCAGAGAGAACTTTTGGAATTCAGCCCTCACAGGCTGCCGATCCCAAAGCCAGGAAGTTTGGCCCAGGCACAATTTCTGCTAACTTGGTTGTTTTCATGAAAAGTTTGACCATTTTTTTTTCTGGCCAGGGCCAACCAGTCTGTAAGTATCCCTGCAAAAACTGGCTGGGAAAGACAGGAGAAAGCTTTGATGTCCAAGAATGTTTTGGGATAGGGCTATTGGTTCCCCTGGGGTAGACTACATTAACTCAGAGAAGTGGAAGGACCATAGACTAGAGTGAGGAAACTTGGCTCCGGGTCTAACTGCTACTCATTGGCTATGTGACTTTGGATAAGTCACTTTACCCTCTCTGTGCTTCAGTTTTATTATATAAAAAATGGGACTGGAGCAGCTAGTTGGTCCAGTGGATAGAATGCTGGGCCTGGAGTCAAGAAGACCTCAATTCAAATCTGATCTCAGATACTCACCAGCAGTGCGACCCTGGGCAAGTCACTTAATCCTGTTTGCCTCAGTTTCCTCATCTGTAAAATAAGCTGGAGAAGGAAATGGCAAATCACTCCAGTATCCTTGCCAAAAAAAAAATAAAATCCCAAACACAAATGGGGTCATAAAGAGTCTGACACGACTGAACACCAAAAGGAGTAGGGAAAATGTAACAGCACTCAGTGTCTACATTCAGCCCCCTCCACTTTCTCCCCTCACCCCATCCCAGGCAGTGTTGCATAATCTGGACAAAATGTAAGCAGACAAAGATTAGTTTCCCGTATTCTTTACTTAACCAGTTCTCTCATCCTGCCTCACTAGACCAAGATATCTAGGGTTTAAACTGTAGGTACCATCCAGGCTGTGCTATGGACCTCTTTCCTCACTCTATCAGAACTTGTCCACCTGTCTAACCTCTATTCCTTTTCCATAGGGCCCTGCTCTCAAGAAGCTGTGGTACTGAAAAAAGATCTGGATGTGAGTCCTGGTTTCATTTGAGTTATTAGACAAATTATGGAATGTGTCTAGACATCAATTTCTTGAAAATCTTTGAACTAAATAAGTTTGAAGTTCCTTTTTGCTGGCTCACTTTCTATTTCCCATTAAGGTACTCATGACTGATATAACACATTACTGCATTACTCTTGCCCAGAGGCACTTTCATTTTAATGGGGAGTCACCTGCAGGCTAGGCTAGGGAGCTGGAGCCCAATCTTCCTGACACCTCCAATCACCTCCCAATATGGTATATTAGAAATGTCACCGGACTTGAAGCCTGAGTTGACATTTTTTTTCTAACACTTACTGGTTGTATCAGGCGAATCACTTAATTTTTCCAAGTCTCAGTTTCCTGATTTGTAAAGGGGATAATTGGTGTAAGGCTCAAATGTAATATCCATAAAAGACACCAAGTGCCATATAATTACCAGCTGTTATTCTTATCACCCTGGAAGTGGGTGATAAGAATAGTAAAGATTGTACAGGTTGGCACCATTCCCCAAGGCTGCTTATCTTTTGACTCTATTTAAATACACAATATAACATAAAATAAAATAAATATAAAATAAAATATAAAATGATTTCTTAGCAAAGCCTGAAGACTTATATATGTTCCAGAAGCAAGCAGACATAGTTTAGCAGTTTTTAAACCACTGATAAGTCAGGTTTCTTTAAATATCAAGAAAGACAGGATGGCAAAAATTGTCAGGAATATTCAAGTCAACTTTTTTCACAAGTTCAACAGCTCAAAGTGCTTTTACATCTCAGACCCTGCACTAATGGACTTTACTTCTTGCGTTGTTTCTTCCAGCCATATGGACTTTAACTTCCTCCTTCCCCTTCCATTCTTTCCTCTGAGGAAGCATGACATAGAAGACAGAGTTTTGATCACAAGTCAGGAAGATCTAGGGTTCAGCTGCCACATCTGTTCTCTACCTCCTGGCTCCTAGGCAAAGTCACTTAACCTCAGTAAGCATCAGCTATAAAATAAAGGTGATAAGTCCTCACAGGCTTGTTACAAGGCTCTTATAAGAAAATATATGTAAAGCACTTTGCAAATCTCCAAGAGCCAAATAAATGAGTTGTTATTTATCAATATTCTCACCATTTGATAACCTCATTCCTAAGAAATGCTTGGCTCCCAGACTCTGCCTTCTCTGGTCATCAGCCCCTGTAATGGCAAGCAAAGTGGGACTTTTTGCTGTTTTTTCTTTTGGAGTGCTTCTCAGCACTAAAGCAATCAAGTGCCTTTGATTGAATCAAGAGCTGTTGATTGGAAACAGTATATGTACTCTGAGGTTAGCATTTTGCTTTAAGGCTCACTCATTGGAGGAGTGTTCATGTGATTTGGCCAGATGAGACTCTGGGTAGCCATTAAGGAGCCCTCCGACTTTGAAAACCCAGATGTTGGTGCTTCTCTCTCTGGTAACTATGTATGTAATTGCTGTAGTCAGACAGTTAGAAGTCTTTTTGTTGATTTGTGTCATTTTCTCTGTTTATAATTTCTGTTTGTATTTGCTCTGAAGTTCAAGGTGCTGATTTTTCCCCTGAACTAAGTGAATTTTATATATATATATATATATATATATGTTTAATTGAAGTAAGATTGTTAACACCTTAAAATTGCTTTCCTTTAGAAAAGCAGATGAAAGAACCTGTGCAAATAGCCCTCCTGTGTGCCAGTATTATTGACCTTACACCTCCACAGTAGCTGCAAGTAACGTTATTGTTACAGCCCCTTGTCCTGTGTACCATACCTTGGAGGCTAGAGCTTGTTTCATCCGTGGACAGCCATGCTTGCAATCCCCTGCTATCCCTGTCCAGGCCTCTGAGTGTCCATACTGGGTCCCTATCAGTTCCTTCTTGTTCCCAGTTAATCTCTTGGGCCATGGTTGCCTTGGAAAAATGTCAAATGTCTTGGAAGGCTGCTTTCCTGCAGAGAAGAGTTAAGATGGGGGCCCTCCACAAGTACACGGGACTCGTCTTATTTCTGGTCACTCTCTATGAAATTGTGGGAAACATCTCAGACATCAAGGATTGCCACATTGAGTGGTGATGTGTGCATCGTTGACTGACTGAGTGACTGACAGAATGAGGAGCTCACTCACCTCGAATGGTATTGTGCAGTCATCGGATGCTCACATCATAGATTTAGAGCTGGTTGGAACCTCAGAGATCATCTCGTCATTTTATAGAAACTCAGACTAAGGCTGAAACAAGGGAGTCTGCCTGTGGTCACACAGGGAGCATAGAGCAGAACCAGGACCAACTCCGAGTTTCCTGATTCTAATTCCAGAACACATTGAGGGACCTCACCAGGAAATCACCAACTCACCACACTGAGGAAGACATTGTGGTGGAGGAGAAAAGTTCTGGAATTTAGCGTCCTGAGGTTTGGATTCAGGCGCTAGCTCTTTTACTTACTAGCTCCATGACCATGGTGGGGGTGGGGGGGGTGGGGGTGTCATTGGTAAAATGACAACCTGAGCCTCAGTTTTCTCATCTATAAATGGGGGATCTTAATAACGACATTCATCTGCTGTCTCATAGGACTATTGTCAGGAAAGTACTTTCTAAATCCTAAAATGCTATATTAATATTAAAATGTCCCAACATTTACAAACCCCTCTTCTCCCACCCTACAGTATTTCCTCACCTACCCTTTTCTCTCAGACTGTCTGTCTTGTGTTGTAGGGAAGAGAGACTGGACTAGTGATTTAATTAGTCCAGGGAAGTCCAGGATGAAGAAACTCTCTCAGCTGATGCATATTCTTTAGTCCCAGAATTTTGCCTGGGGCACTAAAAGATTCAGCAACTTGCCCTGGGTCACACATCCAATGTATCCCAATGACAGGAATTGAACCTTGGTCTTCCTGACTCTAAGTTTTCTATCCATTAAACCTCTCTGCCTCTCATGTTGAACTACAGAAAAAAAAATTAAGTCCATCTTCTTTCTCTAGGCCTGCCTTAGGTTTTAACAATCCTGGACACTGAAGCTTTTGTGAGACCGACAAATAAGTGGCTTCTTCCAGTTAATTCTTCTTCCGAAAAGGCAGGCAGTTTCTTGCCAAGGAGAAACATACAGAGCCTAATAATAAAACAGTGACTTGTATTTATAATGGCAGGTAGGAATAGCTTGCTTCTATAAAGAGAAAGGGAATAACAGAACCTAGAGTAATGAATGGAGTAGAGTAGTTTCTCCCAGGTTAAGAAGCTCTTAATCAGCAGCTGTGGTATCAGAAGAAATCTCAAAGGAGGGGGCCTTTTTCAAGGCACTGCTAGAAGCAACAACTTCCTTAAGGGAGCCCCCAGCCAGGATGCTGCTCTCCCCTCAAAAGGGCTTTGCCAGAGTATAATCTGGATGTGCCAAAAACTTCAGGCACACCCAGCCCCAAATGTTCAGGCCCTGGCAAAACCCAAAGGATATTTCATTCAACCTCTTTCCCAAACTTTCTGCACTTGAAGGGAAACGTAATGGGTGTGTTTCTGAATCCTTGGCTTTTGCTTATTAAAAGGGGGCTGGGTTGAGATAGATTTAAAACCAAGCAGGTCTTGGACCCTCATTATGAAAGCACATTAAGCCTCCTTTTCTTAGAAGTGGAAGGTAGGGTTGCCAAGACTGGAAAACGTTACCCTTCAAAGGTTGGCATACAAGTTAAAAATACTCAGCAGGAGGTTGGAGGGGGTGCTGAGGCTGGTTCACAGAGCAAACCTACTTGGTAGGACTAAGGCCAGAGGATGGTCCAGGATCACGTAAAAGCCAATTCCATTCAGTTTGGACCCAAAGACATTTTCCCTTTACGACTCCCAGGCCAAGGCTTAAACATTAGCCAGAACATCAGATCTGAAATACATTTGGGGAGAGAGATCTGGAAACTGATTATAGGGGGTTCTTGTGAAGGTGGGAACATGGAACCTTCTGTCCTCTGCCCCCAATTCCGATTTATTAAATTCATGTATGTGTGTGTCTTCTTCAATTTGTGACAGTCAGCAAGTATTTAGGAAGTCCCTGCTAAATGTTCAACTTGCTGGATTTGAAGAAGCTTGAAGAAACACCCCTTCCTTCAAGTAGCTTACAGTCTTGTTGGGGTAGTAAGCTCATGAAAAGGTGCCTGTCGACCCAAAGGGTCTGTTCTTGACCTTCTCCATTCAATGTTTTTGATCCATGGAAAACATAGATGGCATATTTAACAAACCTGTGGAGATGGACTGACATTACGAACTGAAAAAGTGGGACCAATTTAATAAGATAAAACTTAAAGAGATGATTCTACAGTGTAGCACGGTAACCAAAAGAGTCAAGGTCAGCTTAGGCTATATGGAAAGAAGCATGCTATCTAAAACAAAGGAGGCTGTAACTCCATTGTACTCCACCCTGGAATATTGTGTTTAGTCCTCAGAACCACATTTTAGGAGAGAGGTTGACAACTTGGACCAAATCGTGAGGATGGTGTACAAGATGGTTGAAATACTGGAAACATATATAAGGATAGGTCTCAGGAACTGAGTATGGTTATACTGGAGAAGAGAAGATTTTTGAGGGGAGGGAGGAGGATGTAGGGGGAAAACTGTCTTCAAATATTTGAAGGATTATAGTGGGTAAGAGGGATTAGTTTGGCTTTGCATAGCCCCTAAAGGCAGAATTAGGAGCAAGAGTGGGAAGTGAAAGGCAGATTTGGGCTTGATTTGATGAAAAGTTGGGATTTTTTTTGTTTTTTTTTTTTGTTTTAAACAGTCAGAGTTTTCTAGCAGTAGAATGTGCTGCCTCAGGAAATAGCTTTCCATTGCTGGAGGTCTTCAAGCAGAAATCAGATAATCACATACTTGATATGGTATAAAGGGGATCAGTGACAGATCAAGAAACTCAGTGAGTTATTTTTCAATTCTGAGATCTTGTGCTTTATAAAGAAGGTGGTAAGTGAGCATATTTTTAAAAACTAAATGGGGCAGCTAGGTGGTACAGTGAGTAGAGCACCGGCCATGGAGTCAGGAGGACCTGAGTTCAAATCCAACCTCAGACACTTAACACATTTACTAGCTGTGTGACCTTAGGCAAGTCACTTAACCCCAATTGCCTTGCCTTCCCCCCTCCCCTAAAAAAAAAGAAAAATAAGTAAGATTTGACAAGGTGGAAAGGAGGAAGAAAAGCTTCCAAGAGAGGCAAGATATCATGAAAAAGGGAAGGGGAACAGAAAGCCCAGGGTAAGTACAGGGAACATTGAAGTGACCACTGCAGAAGGTCCATGAAGAGGAGTGGGAGATAATGTTGGAAAAACAGGTGCAGTGCAAATTCTTTTAAAAGAGCTTGGATTTTACGCTGTAAGTAATGAAAGACTATTGGAAGTTCTTGAACAAGAGGTTAACATTATGAAAGTGTTCATTTAGGCAGATCAGTATGATAGTGATATGCATGTTAAATTGGAAGTCAAAGAGAATGAGAGCAAGGAGACTAAACAGGAAACTATTTCAAAAGTCTAGATTATAATATAAAAATGTCTAAAATTGTGGTGGTGGCAATGGGAATAAAAGTAAGAGATATTTTGAAATAAGAACCAATAGGACTTGAAAACAGATTGAATGTAGTCCAGGAGGTGGGGGAGTACAAGAAGGCAAAAATAGAAGGAAAAACTCCAAGATCTTAAAAATAGGTGAGTAGGATATATTCAACAGGCTATTATGTGTAATAGCCATGCTAGCAGCCCCATGGGCTGACATCAGTTTTACTTGTCTCTCTGGTATTCAGAGACAGGTGGCATTAAATGTCAAACACGAGATCCTAATTTTAGATATTCATTCAATGTTTTGCTTTCAATTTTATTAATCTTTTCCTTGATTTTTAGAATTTCTCTTTTGGTGTTTGAGATTTTTTAATCTGTTGGATTTCTCTCTCTCTCTCTCTCTCTCTCTCTCTCTCTCTCTGTGTGTGTGTGTGTGTGTGTGTGTGTGTGTGTGTGCATGAGTGATGCCCAAATCATTGATCAGTTGTTTGTCTCTTTTGCTGATGATAGTGTTTAGAAATACAAGTTTTCCCTTAAGGATTGAATTGGCTACATCTCAAACATTTTGTATGTTGTTTCATTGTTTTCATGTTTTTTATGAAATTATCAATTGTTTCTATGATTTTAGCCCACTTTTCTTAAGGAATAAGTCGTTTAGCCTACAATTAATTCTGAATCCTTTCTTCTATAATCCTTCATTGGATTTTATTTTTATTATGTTGTGATTAGTAAAACATATGTTTAATATTTCTGCTTTTATACATTTGTTTATTAGGTTTTTGTGTTCTAATACATGCTCGATATTTGTGAAGGTGTGATACACAGTTAAAAAAGTGTCCTCCTTTCTATTCTAATTTAATAATCACCAGAGAATTATCATATCTATTTTTTTCTGAACTAGACAGGTTCTTAGTTTCTTTCTTTTTTTTTTATTAGATTTTTCCACATCTCAAAGAGGTGTGTTGAGGTCCTCCACTATTTTAATTCTACTGTCTATCTCTCCCCATAACTCATTTAGCTTTTTCTTTATGTATTTAGATGCTATATCATTTAGCATATACACAGTAAATATTGATATTCTTTTTCTGTTACTCAGCAAATAAAGTAGTTTTCTTTTTAATCTTGTTAACCAAGTTTATTTTTTTTCTGTTGCCTTGTCTGAGATAATAACTGTTATCTCTGCTTTTCTAAGTTCAGCTGAACCATTATAGAATTTGCTTCAAACTTTTATTTTTACTCTGTGTGAATCTTTATATTCTATATGTGATTTTTATGAGCAACGTATTTTTGTATTCTGCTTTCTAATCCATTCTACTACCCTCTTCCATTTTATTGGTGAATTCATTTACATTAATTCATTAATTGTATATTTTCCTCCATCCTATTCTCTTATACTTTTCCCTCTCTTTTTTCCCTCTTTCCTCTTTACAAAGAAGTATAGGGTGGTGGGAAGGAAGTGTGCTCAGTATCAGGGCTTTATGTTTGATTCGATGTCTCCCCCATCCCTCTTTTCTTTTCCTTACCCAGATCCCAGTATCAGGTTCTTACCCTTTCTTTCTTTATAAAATTGAATTCACAATTCCCACCCACCCCTCCTTAAGTTTAGTTTGTTTTGCTCAACACTAAACCCTCTTTGAATCTACTGTACCTCTTATTTACCTTTCTCCTTGTTACTTCCTGTTTCCTGAGTTGAATGTATTTCTAAACAAAACTCTTTGTGTGTATGTGTTTCCTACCCTCCATTGACCAATTTGGATGAAAATGAGGTCCAAACAATACCCACTTCCCCAACCCTTTTTTGTTTGCATAGACTTCTATTTATGTAATCCAATTATGTGAGATAATAAGTTTTTCCACTCTTTGTCTTTTTTTCTTCTCTACTGTATCTCCTTCCACTTCTCTTTCTTCTATTTTTTATTTTAATTATTTTATTTATTTATCATTTTAGTTTTCAACATTGATTTCTACAAGATTTTGAGTTAGAAATTTTATCCCCATTTCTACCCTCCCCCCACTCCAAGATGGCATATATTCTGATTGCCCCATTCCCCAGTCAGCCCTTCCTTCTGTCACCCCACTCCCCCCATCCCCTTTTCCCTTACTTTCTTGTATGGCAGGATAGATTTCTATGCCCCATTCCCTATATAGCTTATTTCTCAGTTGCATGCAAAAACAACTTTTTCTTTTGAGCATCTGATTTTAAAACTTTGAGTTCCAAATTCTCTCCCCTCTTCCCTGCCCACCCACCCTCCCTAAGAAGGCAAGCAATTCCACATAAGCCACACATGTATCATTGTGTAAAACGCTTCCACAATATTCATGTTGTGAAAGACTGACTATAATCCCCTCCATCCTAGCCTGTCCCCCTTTATTCAATTTTCTCCCTGGGACCTGTCCCTTTTCAAAAGTATTTGCTTTTGATTACCTCCTCCTCCATCTGCTCCCTTCTATCATCCCCCCTTTTTATCCCCTTCCCCCTACTTTCCTGTGGGGTACGACACCCAATTGAGTGTGTAGGTTATTCCCTCCTCAAGTAAAATCTGATGAGAACAAGATTCACTCATTCCCCCCACCTGCCCCCTCTTTCCTTCCAACAGAACTGTTTTTTCTTGCTACTTTTATGTGAGATAATTTACCCCATTCTATCTCTCCCTTTCTCCTTCTCTCAATATATTCCTCTCTCATCCCTTAATTTGATTTTTTTATATCATCCCTTTATATTCAACTTACCCTGCACCCTCTGTCTGTATATATATATGTGTATTCCCTTCAACAACCCTAATACTGAGAAAGGTCTCATGAATTACACACATCATCTTTCTATATAGGAATGTAAACAAAACAGTTCCACTTTAGTAAGTCCCTTATGATTTCTCTTTCTTGTTTACCTTTTCATGCTTCTCTTGATTCTTGTGTTTGAAAGTCAAATTTTCTATTCAGCTCTGGTCTTTTCACTGAGAAAGCTTGAAAGTCCTCTATTTTATTGAAAATCCATATTTTGCCTTGGAGCATGACACTCAGTTTTGCTGGGTAGGTGATTCTTGGTTTTAATCCTAGCTCCTTTGACCTCTGGAATATCATATTCCAAGACCTTTGATCCCTTAATGTAGAAGTTGCCAGATCTTGTATTATCCTGGTTGTGTTTCCACAATACTCAAATTGTTTCTTTCTGACTGCCTGCAGTATTTTCTCCTTGACCTGGGAACTCTGGAATTTGGCAACAATATTCCTAGGAGTTTTCTTTTTGGGATCTTTTTTAAGAGGCGATCTGTGGATTCTTTCAATTTCTATTTTACCCTCTGGCTCTAGAATATCAGTGCAGTTCTTCTTGATAATTTCTTGAAAGATGATGCCTCAGCTCTTTTTTTAATCATAGCATTCAGGTATTACAACAATTTAAATTATCTCCCCTGGATCCATTTTCCAGGTCAGTAGTTTTTCTAATGAGATATTTCACATTGTCTTCCACTTTTTCATTCCTTTGTTTCTGTTTTATAATATCTTGATTTCTCATAAAGTCACTAGCTTCCACTTGCTCCAATCTAATTTTTAAGGTAATATTTTCTTCAGTGGTCTTTTGGACCTCCTTTTCCATTTAGCTAATCCTGCCTTTCAAAGCATTCTTCTCCTCATTGGCTTTTTGGAGCTCTTTTGCCATTTGGGTTAGTCTATTTTTAAGGTGTTATTTTCTTCAGTATTTTTTGGGGTCTCCTTTAGCAAGTTGTTGACTTGTTTTTCATGGTTTTCTTGCATCTCTCTCATTTCTCTTCCAAATTTTTCCTCTACTTTTCTAACTTGCTTTTCCAAATCCTTTTTGAGCTCTTCCATGTCCTGAGACCAATTCATATTTTTCCTGGAGGATTTTGATGAAGGCTCTTTGACTTTGTTGACTTCTCCTAGCTGTATGTTTTGTTCTTCTTTGTCACCAAAAAAAGATTTTAGTCTGAATCTGAGTCTGTGTCCTTTTTCACTGTCTGGCTATATTCCCAGCCAACTACTTGACCTTTGAGCTTTTTGTCAAGGTATGACTGCTTGTAGAGTAGAGAATGCTTTGTCCCAAGCTTTAGGGGCTGTGCTGCTGTTTTCAGAACAACTTCTACTCCATTGTCACCCCAGCTCTGCCACAGCAGCACTTCTTTTCCCCCAAGAACCACCAACCATGATTGTGACCCAGATCCAAGCAGGGCAAAGCAAGCCCTGGGCTCCTGCTCTGATCTGCCACTTGATTCCTCCCACAGTGTAAGCCAGGGCCTCTGGAAGGAGCTGAAGCTGGAGCTCTGGAGGTAGCCACAAGAGCTTCCATGCACCACCTCTGCCACCCCCAGTCCTGGGGCCAGACCGCTTTCTAACCTGATCTAGCAGTTTTTCCACTAACCTGCTCTGTAGTCTTTGGCGTTTGTAGGTTGAGAAGTCTAGTAACTGCCATAGCTCAATGATTCATGGCCCTAAGGCCTGCTCTGGCCTGACTCCTGGTCTGGTCAGTCTCATCGTGGCCCATGCTGGGCTGTGTTCTGCTCTCAGCACTGTGCGATAGACCCTTCCCAGCAATCATCCAGGCTGTCCTGTGCTGGAGACCTGCTTCCCTCTGCTATTTTATGGGTTCTGCAGCTCTAGAATTTGTTCAGAGCCATTTTTTACAGTTGTTTGGAGGGATTTGGGGGAGAGCTTAAGCAAGTTCCTGCTTTCCAGCTGCCATCTTGGCTCTGCCCCCCTCTTTCTGCTTTTAAGATCACCAAAATACAATGAAACCACTCCCAGGCCTTTTATTTTACTTGACTTCTTTTATGATTCCTGATAACATTAGGGTTTTAAGAGTGCACAAATTATTTCATAACAACTAAATATAAATATCTATATATCTATATCTGTTGTTCAGTCATTTTCAGTCATGTTTGACTCTTCATGACCCCATTTGGTGTTTTCTTGGCAGAGATACCTGGAGTGTTCTGTCATTTCCTTCTGCAATTCATTTTATAGGTGAGGAACTGAGGCAAACAGGGTTAAGTGATTTGCCCAGGGTCACTTAGCTAATGACCTGTCTGAGGCTAGATTTGAACTTAGGCCTTTTTGACTTCAGGCCTGACACTGTGCCACTTAACTTTATATATGTGAATATGTGTGTGTACATGTGTTTGTGTGTGTGTGTATGCATATCTGATTTTGAACTTCCTACACATATCATACACTAAAATTTTAATGGATAGTACCCTTTGGGATACTAACAAAACTACTCTCAGGCTTTCTGTCTAATTAAACTCCTTCTATGACTTCTTATGGCGATAAGTTCAAAGGGACACATACATTGTTTCACATAAGAATTAAGAAGTTTTTCCTTGTATAATCCTTTATCATTGTGCATCAATGTTTACTTATTTTATGTTGCTTAGCTCCTATAATTGTACTTAAAATTTTCTATGGGGGCAGCTAGGTGGTGCAGTGAGTAGAGCACTGGCCCTGGAGTCAGGAGGACCTGAGTTCAAATCTAGCTTCAGACACTTGACACATGTACTTGCTGTGTGACCTTGAGCAAAGTCACTTAACCCCAATTGCCCTGCCAAAAAAACAAAACAAAACAAAAAGTTTCAATGAAGCTCTGGCATTTTAACGAGGAATGCTTGGAAGTCCTCTAATTAAAAATCCATTTCCCACATAAGATTATATTCAGTTTTGCAGGGTAAATTATTCTTGGTTGCAAACCTACATTCTCTGTCTTCTGGAATATCACATTCCAAGCTCTCCACTCTTCTATAGTGGTGGCTACTAATTCATGTGTGATCCTGAGTATGGTGCCTTGGTATTTGAATTATTTCCTTCTGTAATAGTAATTAAGGTGGGACTTTTTGCTGTTGACCTTTAATGATTCTGGCCTTTGTTTGAATGGGGCAGATAAAGCGGGATGTTTTTGCATTTCTCAGCACTGAGACAATTGGGAGTCATTGATTTGTATCTGATGTGATATTGGGGGTGGGGAACTTTTCCACACCCAGTCTGGGTGAGGTCTGGGCCCTCGGGACCCTGAACATGATATATAAGTGCAGAGGTTAGCATTCTCTCTCGGAGCTCTGAGCCACAGCAGGAGTGGCGTGTGACTCTGGGCCAGCCGTTGTAATGAGCTCCCCGACTAAACACTCAGATGTTGATAACTACGAATTGTATTTGGTCTGTAATTCAGGGTGCTGGGTTTTTCCCCTGAACTAAGTGAATGATATTTGTATGCTGGATTAAAGTAAGATTGTTAACCCCTTAACGTTGCTTTTCTTAGTAAAGCAGATCAAAAGGACCTGGGCTTGCAGTGTTCTGTGAGCTGGTTGTTGTTGGTTTTACACCCTCACAGCAGCTGCTAGCTGGATTGTTGAAACACCTTTTAGTTGATTGTTTTATTTTTCTTTGATGTGGAAGTTCTGAACTTTGGCTACAATATTCCTAAAAATTTTCATTTGGAAATTTCTTTTAAAAGCTGACTTGTGGAATCTTTCTATTTCTACTTTGCCCTCTGTTTCTAAGAGATAGGGGCGATTTTCTCTGTGTGTGTGTGTGTCTGTGTGTCTGTGTGTCTGTGTGTATCTGTAAATATTGAAATACAATGTAAACATGTTTTTTGGTCATAGCTTTCAGGTAGTTGTAATAAAAATTTAGATTTGAAGATCTTTCCCACCCATAAGCAGGCCATACAACCTGCTTATGTCACAGGAAGCCTAAATCACATGTGCTGGAAGGAGCTTGCTAAGAGGAAAAGGAAAGTGTGTCACAAGAAATGCTCAGGAAGAGAGAGCAGTTAGAGCTGAGGGAAAGAGCAGACATGTCGTGATTATAAGTTTTTGGGAAGGCCCCAGCAGGGGGGGTGGATCATTTTGGGATGGTAAGATTCCATGCTGTGATATTGTGTTTTAAGTTCCTTGCTGTTATGATAAAGTGGGTCTACTGGTTGTGGGAGTTGGTTGCTTGCTTATGGGATCTGGTCCTTTGGTGTCTGAATAAATGTTTTACTTCTTCTACCTTCTGTATGGAGAGTCTCTCATACTTCGTGATACAGAACTACATAGGCTTATTCACAATTATCGTCGATGTTGTGTTTATTGTCTTGCTAATACAGTAGTCTAGTAATTTTTAATTTTTTTTTGTTCTCAATCTGTTTTCCAGGTCAGTTGTTTGCACTAAGAAATAACCTACATTTTCTTCTATTTTTTTTTTGGCTTTTCACTTTGACTTTTATTTTAATATTTCTTATTGTTTCATGGAGTCTTGGCTTCTATTTGGTTCATTCTAATTTTTAGAGAGTTTATTGCTTGTGAAAGCCTTTACACCTTTTGTACTAAGCTAATTCCCTTTCCAATTCTTTGATCCATAGAGCTCATTTCTTTTCCTATTTTTTCCCTCTAGCATTCTCATTTCATTTATAAAAATTTTTTAACTCTTAAAAAATTATTTGCTTCAGCTTTTTCTGAATTTGTGCCTAAATGGTGTTTTTCTTTAAGGCTTTCCTTCTAGATGTTTTGGACTCATTCTCTTCTTCTAGGTTTGCTTCTTGAGTGTCCCTGTCACTGTAATAGTTTTTATGGTGGGACTTTTTTTTTGTTTATTCTTCCAGATGAATTTTTTATTTTGAACTGCATATTAGGTCTAGTATCTGTGTGCTTCTGGAAGGAAAGTTTGGACTGGTTCTACTATTGCTTTCTTGGGGGTATTGTATTGTGTTATTCCATGCTTTCAAGGAGAGCATAGGCTGGGGATCTGCAAGATTTTAGTGCTTCCCGAGTGGTCTGATACAAGGCCAAAATCTGATTACTTCCTCCCAAAAGTTTGTTATTAGTGATTTGGAGAAATTTTTCATACATCTGTAGAAAGACTGGTTTACTTTTCTTGAGAATTGTCTTTTTGTATTTAGACCCTTTAAAAATTGGGATATGACTTGTATTCTTATAAAGTTGAAACATTTCCTTAAGCCTCTTGCTACATTTATTTTCCCCAGTTAATAGTTTTCCTTTAAATCTTAGCTTTATTGGATTTCTTTGTGCAATTTAAAAAAAAATTATGTAGTCAAAATTATCCATTTTATCTTTTAAAAGCCCCTCTATCCCTTCTTTGATCATAAACTTTTTGTTTATCCATAGATCCAATATATAACTTCCCCTCATATTTTTCTAATTTGTTTTTGATATGACCTTTTATATCTAGTTCACCCATCCATTTGAAGCTTATCTTGATATAAGGTGTGAGGCATTGGTCTAAATCTAACTTCTTCTTTACTGCTGTCCAGTTCTCCCAGCAATTTTTATCAATCAGTGAATTCTTAACCCAGTAGCTAGGTCTCTGTGGTTATCAAACCTTAGGCCACTAGGTTTGTTTACTTCTGAATGCTGTGCACCTAATCTGTTCCACTAATAGATGTATTTTTTAAAAAATCAGTATCAAATTACTTTGAGAATTACTGCTTTGTAGTGTGTGTTTAAAACTCCAGTACTGTTAGCCCTCCTTCATGGCCACTTCTTTTCATTATTTCCCTTGAGATTCTTGACCTTTTTTGTCTCCATATGAATTTTATTATTTTTTTCTAGTTCTATAAGATGAGCCTCTGGTAGTTTGGTTATTATGGCATTTAGTAAGTAAATTAGTTTAAGTAGTAGTAACAACACATTTTATTAAATTGACTCATTCTATTCATGAGTAATTAATATTTTCTGATTATTAACATTTTCACAATTTGTTTATCCATTCCCCAATTTGTAGGCATCCCACCAGATTTCAGTTTTTTTGCCACCACAAAAAGAGGTGCTAAAATATTTTTTTTGGTACAAATAGGACTGTTCCCTCTTTCATCTCTTTTGGACATCGGTCTGGAAGTGGCAGAGCTGGCTCAAAGGACATAACTGTCTTTATTTCTGTAAACAGTGGCTTATTTTTGTATTTAAATAGTTCTTGCATGGATCTTGGTAGGTAGACCCCAAGTATTTTTAAATTCAATTTCTCTTTCATTCTCTTCTTGCTAAATTTTACTGATATAAAAAATGCTGATGATTTGTATGTATTTATTTCATATCCCGCAAGTTTACGGAAGTTATTGTTTTAATCTCTAGGGTTCTTTAAGTACGCCATCATAGCATCTGCAAAAAAGAGATAATTTTGTTTCTTTATTATCTAGCCATATTGCCTCAGTTTCTTCTTTTTGTGGTTAATACAAAAGCCAGCATTTCCAATATAGCTGTCAAATTGAAAGGGTGATGATAGACATCCTTGTTTCATCACCAATTTTATTGGAAATATATAATGCTTGTGTGTGTGTGTGTGTATACATATATATCTATATCTATATCTATAAATATCTATATCATATGGCTGGCTCTTGATTTTAGGCATATCTTATTTACATGTTAAAGAAAGTTCCATTAATTTTATGTTTTCTAGGGTTTTTTTAAACAGATGTAGGTTTTATACATCATCAAAAGCCTTTTCTGTACTATTGATATAATCATTATTTTTTGTTGTTTTTGTTATTAATATAGTTAATTAAGTTTATAGTTTTTTAAATATGAAAACAATTCTGCATTGCCGGTATAAATACAACCTAGTCAGAGTATATAATCTTTATGATATGTTGTTTTAGCCTAATATTTTAATTATAATTTTTGCAACAATGTTCATGAGGGATGTTGGTTTATAGCTTTCATTCTGCATTTTGGTTCTTTTTGCTTTGTGTATCAAGACCGTATTTCTGAGATAAGGATAATTTGGTAGGATCCTTTCTTTTGCTATTTTTGCAAATGGTTTAGGTAATACTGGAATTTTTTTTTGAATGTTTGATAGAATTCACTTACAAATCCATCTGGTCTTGTTTTATTGTTGTTGTTTTTTTAATTAGGAACTCATTTAAGGCTTGTTTAATTTCTTCCTTTGAGATTGGGCTGTTTAAATTCTCTATTTTGTATTCTGTTCATTTGAGTATTTAATATTTTAAAAATATTGATTATTTCATTTAAGTTGTTGGTTTCATTGGTGTATAGACAGGCAAAATAGTTTCTAATAGCCTAAATTCCTTCTTTATCTGCTGTGAATTCTTTTTAATTCTGAATACTTGTTTTTCTTCTTTTTAATCAAATTAGCTAAGGTTTGTCTATTTTATTTAAAAAATAACTCTTAGCTTTATTTACTAATTTAATATGGGTTTGTTTGTTTAATTTTTGCTTTTGAATTTTGTTAAAATCTTCCTTTATTTTTAGGATTTTTATTTTGGCATTTAATTGGAGTTTTTAATTTGTTGGTTTTCTAATTTTTTTTATCTGTACACCCAATTCACTTATCTATTCTTTCTCTCTTTTTGTAAAAAAAAAAATATTTAGAGATATGCATTTTCCCCTAAGGGTTATTTGGGCTGTTTCCTCAATATGTTGTCTCATTTCCAGTTCTTTAACATTAAGCAATTTAGTCTCCAATTGATTTTATAACTTTTTTCCAGTGGCTCTTTAATATAATTTTTTTTATGTTGTGGTCAGTTAAGGATATGTTAATATTTCTACTTTACTGCATTTATTTGCAAGGTTTTTATGCTCTAATACATGATCAGTTTTTGTAAAGGTGTTATACCTAGCTGAGAAAAATACGCATATTCTTTTCCATTCTCATTTGATAATTGCCGGAAGTATACCACATCCATCTTTTCTAATATTTTTAAGGTCCTTAACTAGTTTATTTTTTGGTTAGATTTATCAGGGACTGATAAGGGTATATTGAGGTCCTCCACTATTATAGTTTTACAACCTATTTCTTCCTGTGATTAATTTTACTTTTGTTCTAAGTGTGCTTTTATTCTAGATGCTATGATATATATGTATATATATGTATGTGTGTGTATATATATATATGTATACACACACATATATATATCACACATATGTATGTATAGTGCTGGAATTAATTCATGGTCTATGGTACTTATCAGCAAAATGTAGTTCACCTGTTCCTTCTATGACACAGACATGGTCATGATTCATAAACCAGGGGAGAGTCAATACGGACAAATAAAATTTTAGATCAATATGAATATTGATCTTGATGCTATTCTTATACAACCTAGCCCCCCTTTTCAGTTGTGTGTCCTTGTTTCAATGATCATTTAAAACTGGAGCTCACTATAGGAGTATCCCATGAAGTCATATCATTTTCTTTAGATATCCCTTTTTCATCATTGATAGGCTCATTCACGTACTATTATCAAAATTTCCTTCTTGTAAGTATCCCATTTCTCTTAAATTGACTTTCCTTTTAAAGACTCAGATCATGGAGCCACACCTATCTCTTATTTAATTAAAAAACAAAACAAAACACTCCTTTAAAGTCTCAGAACGAGGTAAAGAGTATTCCTCAAGGTTTTTCTTATGTATCAGAGACTAAGATAAAATAATTGCCTTCTTCTATAGTTTCCACTTAAGCAACCAGATCTTCCTTGTGAGTCAGAACCAGGATCACAATAACAATTTCCAAAGAATAAAATGATGTAGAGGCAAGAGGAGAAACAGGAGATTGTACTCTCATGGCATAATAATAATAACATTAAATAGCTCACTCTTTAATATTTCTGAGAAAAAGGCCATTGCTTTTGGTGACTCGAAAGCCACAAATGACCTTTTAAAGTGCTGCTTCTGCATAATGGGGGGGACTGGAGCTCAATTGCGGGGCATTACAGAGAGACTGAGTAGTCTCAGAATAGAGGTAATGGGGGATCGTAGCAGTGGAAGGAAACAGAAAACTAGCAGGAATTGCAGAGTAAGCCTCAGGATTAAATGTAGGTTTTTCAAACTATTTCCTGAATCAGATCCAATCAAACTGGAGCTTGTTGTCCCCTAAACACAGCCTATACTTTCTTCTAAGTCCTGCTCTCATATTATTCTCTATTCCTAGAAGGCTTCCTTGGCCTGTTGAATTCTCACCCATCCTTTTTAACCCTTTAGAAATTAGAAATAATTATACAAATTATTCTATAATTTATAGAAATAAATTGTACAGTCATATAAATTATATAGATAATTATATAAATTATAAATAATCCTTTATAAAAGATAAAAAAATTACAAATGCTATCTCTTCGAGGAAGGCTTTTCTGATATCTGGCCCTTCATCCCTTGGTAACAGCCTCTTCCCCTCAGGCCTTCTATAATACTTTGTTCTACATCTCTCTGAGGCAGTTATCCTGCATTTTGGATTATACTTTTCTGTGTTACATCTTCTTACTGGACTTAAGCTCCATGAGGCCAGGGAAGACTCATCTAAATTTTGTATCATCCCTAGGACCTAGCAGAGTAGTCTGCACACAGCACACACTTAATAAATACGGTTGAATTGAATCAAGGGAATAAATTGAAGAAAGAGAAAGGATGTGGAAAGGCTTGGGAACTGGGTTCTCTTATGCCTGAGTGGCTGCTGTTTTAAGAGGAGTTTTCAGCTCCAAGATGTTTGTTGTCATGAGTAAGTGAATTAGAATGAGGAAATAGTGTCTATTTTAGTTTGTCAAACTCAAATTGAAACAGGGGCCACTAACCCATTCATGGGGATCCCTGCAGGCCACATATTGACTTAGAAAACCACATATTATTATTATCTATCTTTTATTGTATTTTTATTTATTTCTTAAATATTTCCCAATTACACTTTAATGTGGTATGGGCCCCATGCAGCTAGGGGCCCCTTATTTGATGTCTTTCATCTAATAGATTTAAATGAATACTCCAGAAGGTTGACCATAATGTAAGTAATCTACCCTGATGTGGAAGCCATTTATTCCTCAGGCAGGAAGAGAAGACAGAGGTGGAAGGGAAGTTCCTCCTCTGTTCCAGAACAAGGTTGGTATTGAGGTGGCAGTAAGGAGGGGGCTTACTGAATCATAGAGCATGAGTAAGACAGGAGCTAAGAAACCTTCTAGTCCAATCTCCTACTCACTCACAGATCTCACCTATAAAATCCCCACTAAAGGAGTCAGCCTCCTTCCATTTGAAGATCTCTCTGTATAGAAAATTCATCACCTTTCTTGGTAACTCATGCCATTTGGGGGCTGCGTGTTTGGCTGGATAGTGTTGGACTTATAATCAGGAAAACCTTGGTCTAAATCTGCCATCCAGCACTTATTAGCTGTGTGAATTTGGACAATGAGCCTCGGTTAACTCATCTGTAAATTGGGAATAATAATACCTGTAATACCTACCTCTAAGGACAGGTATGAAGAACACAAGAGATAAAAAAGGGCTCTGTAGACTTTCTGCCCCAGTGTATTTGCATGGGCTTTCCTGTTCCCCTCCCCTTTTACACTACCTTAGAATGAATTTCCTTCTCAACTCCATCTCTTGGAATTCCTAGTAACCTTCAGAGAGTAGCTCCAATGCCACTGCCTACATGAGGTCTTTTCTTCCTGATCATCCAATTGCTAATGCCCTCCCCCCAAATCACCTTGAATCTATTTTGTGTACAATTCTTTGTGGGCTTCTTATCTCCCCCAGTTAGACTATCCATTCCTAGAGGGCCAGGACTGGTTCATTTTTGTTCATTATATTCCAGCACTTATCATGGTGCCTGCCATGGCACTCAATAAATGTTTATTGATTGACAAAACAAATCAACCAATAATCATTTATAAAGCACCTATGTGCTAGTTGCTATGTTAAGCTCTGGGGACACAAAAAGAGGCAAAAGACAATCCCTAACCTCAGAGAGATTACAATGTAATGGAGAAGAAACGTGAAAGCAAATATATACAAAGCAAGCTGTATATAAGGTAAATAGGAAATAATTAACAGACAGAAGGCACGAGTTTGGGGAAGGGTTCCTGATGGAGGTGGAATTTTCATTGTGACTTAAAGGATGCCAGGGAGATAACTAGTTGGAGTGGAGGAGGGAGAGCATTCTAGGCATAGGGGACAGCTTGAGAAAATGCCCAGAGTCAAGAGATGGAGTATCTTGTTCATGTCTAGGAGGCCGGTGTCACTGGATCAAGGCCTATACAATAGGAAATAAGGTATAAGAAGACTGGAAAGGTAGGAGAGGGCTAGGAGATGAAGAGCTTTGAATGCCAAACAGAACAGTTTGTATTTGATCCTGGAGGCCATAGGGAGCTACTGAAGTTTATTGAGCAGGGAAGTGACATGATTGAATTTGCATCAAATCACTTTGGTGGCTAAATGGAGGGTAGATTGGTGTGGGGAAAGACTCAATGCAGGCAAAGTCACCAGCAGGTTACTGCAATGATCTGAGGGTGAGGTGAGGAGGGCCTATCCTGAACAGGTAGCAGCATCAGTAGAGAGAAAGGGGCATATCCGAGAGATGCAAAAGTGAAATTGACAGACGTGGCAATAGACTGGATATTGGGGACGAGGACTGGGGAGAGTCGAGAGATATAAATGTCCGTTCTTATTAAAGGTCATTATTATTATCATTATCATTGAAAAGCTCTTTCTAACACCAACCCAAAGTCTGCATCCCTGTAACTTGCCCATAATGGTCTTGGTTCTGCTGTCTGGGGACAAGCAGAATCAGTCTGGTCCCTTTCTCCCTCAGGCTGGACAGTGGTCATTCCTGAACATGCTGCGGTTCAGTCCGAGTGCTGCTTAGGGACTGCCAGGTCTCCTTATCTTAAGAGCTCTTTTTCTTTTCCATGCATGGCTAGAACTCAGATGAGGTGAATTTCTAAACCCATATTTTGCATAGAACAGGGTGAACACACTCCAAGCTCTCTCTCACACTCCTCCTCTCCCCTCATTCTGCCACTTTCCTCTGTCCTCTGAGATCATAAGCTAAAAGTATCTCCCGTATTTATGCGGTATCGCTCCTCAGCCTCTGCTACCACCTACAGGATAGATTCAAGGGACTTCACAGAAGAGAGGGGTACACAAGATGGCATTGTCCTGTTCGGATAGCGTGAGGCGCTAAAGCTCAGAACAAACGGAGGTTTCTGAGGAATGTTAAAGACAACAAAAAGGGTGGCTGCTGTTTTTCTTACCCATTTCAGGGAAAAGACAGTGATCAAAGAAGGGATCTGACTGCTGTGGGGGTAGGTGGCACAATATTATAAAACTAACATTTATATAACTCTATGTGCTAGGCACTGCACTAAGCATTTTACAATTGCAGTCTCACATGATCCTCATGACAACTCTGAGTGCCGTTATTATTCCCATTTTACAGATCGGGCAGATGGAAGTTAAGTGACTTATACAGGGTCACAGAGCTAGTAAGTGTCTGAGGTTGGATTTGCACTCGGATCGTCCTGAATGAAACAATGGGAACAAATGACATTGAAAAGAAAGACAATATAAAAAGAGAAGAAGACCATGGACAGACCCTTGAAGAACAATGACCTTAAGAAATTGTGAGGAGTATAGAAGAAAGAGTAATTAGAAGGAGGACCTGGAAAATGGCTCTGTCCACAGAGCCGGGCACTGTGCTAAACTCTTTAATCAGTATCAAAGAAATCATATTGTAAGGGATAAGCTAGGGATGATGATTTGCAGACTGGGAGAGAGAGAAGGCTGGGGCCCAAAATTTTCTAAAGTGTTAGCTAGTGAGATATTAGTGCTAAATCCTGAGGTCACGGCTGGGAGCTTGTCTCCTTAGAATATAAACTCCTCGAGGGCAGGAACTACTTTGTTTTTGTCTGTCTATGACTAGCACAGTGTCTGGCATTAATAAATATTTATTGAATGAACTAAGAAATCAATCACTTCAAATAAGGAGACCTGACAAATTCCAACCAGGGCATGCTGGTAACTATTTAACATACAGCTCTCTATTTTAAAAAATGTATAAAGACAGACTTTTAAGTTGAATCTGCACAACTAACATTTTCTCCATCGTTTAAGTCTAGACAACCAACAAAACAATAATCAAGCCCTGATGTGTAGCGCTTGCAGATTTGCAAGGTGTAAATGATCATACTAAAAGTTTAACATCATCAATCTTCTGGAATTGTGGTTGTTAGGTTCAGATTTTTTTTTATTACTAAAAAAGAAAACATTAAGCTTAGAGTTGGAAGACCAATTGAAACTTGTACAGTCATTTAACCTCTCCACCCCTCCATTTATTCATCTGTAAAATGGGACCGATAATAGCTCACATTTCTATAATCCTTTATAAAATGTTTTCCCCCAAACATGAGGAAGGTAGTGTAGGCAGGCTGTCTCTTACAGAGGAGAAGATAGACCTGACATCAGGAAACCCTGGGTTTGAATCCGACATTTCTGACGTTGGATCTGACCTCTTCAGACCTTTACCGGCTGTGTGATCCCGCGCGCACAATCTCAGCCTCAGTGTCCTCATGGAGGTGATAGCACCCATCTCATAGGGTCATTGGGACGATTAAATGAGATAATATGTGTAAAGTCCTTGCCAAGTTGTAAATTGGTATAAAAACATTAGCCACTATTGTAAGGATTCAGGTCCTCCCTCTGAAGCCTCCTAGCTGATAACGGGTAAGGCGCTGAGACACCTCAGCCTCAGTGAACTCATCTGTAACAGATATGACCATACCCGTGTTACCTACGCCCTTAAAGGATTGTACTGAGAATCAAAAGAAATCATCCCTAGAAAATCTCTGCAAACTAAAGCACCACGGAAACGTCCACCATTTTCCTTATCACGGTAACCTTTCTCATATTTGAAGGTGCTACACAAACGTCAATGATTATCATTATCTGTTTCCCACGGTGGCCTGTGCTGTGTCTTGCACAAAGCCAGGATTCAGTGAATAGATAGCAAACTTAACTGAGTAAAGGAAGTTTTAGCTCAGCCCAGTACGGCTGAGGCAAAGAGCGTCCTAGCTCTGCTGCTTCTAGTTGAAACATCCCTCAGGGCGGGCATCTGCGGAGTGATCTCTGGGAAAGAGTGGTGGCAGTGGTGGAGGTGGTTCTTGGTTGGAGGATTCTGGATATGCATGTATGTATATATGTATGCACACACATACATAATGGGTATGTATGTGCATATTTTTGCATATTACTCTTGTGGCTTTATATATCACTCTTCTGGCTCCGTCCTCTCTTTGAGCTGTAACTGTCCTCACAGGCGGAGGCAGGGGTAGGCTGATGCTCTGATGCAAACAACAGCTGACGTCACTGCTAAAAAGAGAAATGAGATGACCTAGATTTGGAGGCTGCATCTCAGCACAGGGCGTCGCTAACCTTGGGGAGAGCGCCATCTAGTGGCTGTCTGGTAGCAGCCACTTAGAAGAAGGACGAAAACAAAAGAAATCTCAGAAAGAGAGGATGAAATCATGGGGTAAGGATTCTGGAGCTGGAAGGGACCTCAGAGGTCAGAAACTGCAGATGAGAAATCTGAGACCCACAGACATAAAGTCACTTGCCCAGGATCTCACAGTCGGGAAAAAAGTAGGATTTGAACACAGATCTCCTGAATCCAAGTCTAGTACTCTTTCAACTATGCTAAACAACTAAAAGAAAAATGTATTAAGAGCCTGTTCTGTGCAAGGCACGGTGCAATCAATCAATTAACAAGCATTTATTAAGTGACTGTAGACATGATGCTATAAAAATATATGTGACATCATGTTTTCAAGAACCTTATGATTTAATGGGGGAGGAAAGATGGGTACATGAACAAGTATGATAGAAAAGAAAATATGATAATGGTTTAGGCAATCAGCATGCTATGAGGAATGGAGAGGAGAGAAAGAGAGACAGAGAGAGACAGAGAGTAACAGAGAGAGGGAGAGAGACACAGAGAGATAGAGACAGAGAGTAACAGAGAGAGAGACAGAGAGAGAGAGAGACAGAGAGAGATAGAGACAGAGACAGAGAGTAACAGAGAGAGAGACAGAGAGAGAAAGAGAGAGAGAGAGAGAGAGAGAGAGAGAGAGAGAGAGAGAGAGAGAGAGAGAGGTCACTTTCAGGTAGAGGGCAGTCAGAGAAGGTTTCGGGAAGGAAGTAGAATTAAAAGAAAGCAACCTCAAAAAGACAGAAATGAAGACGGCATTCAGGAAGACAGAAATGTCCATTCTAGACATAAAAGATGATATGGGCAAAAGCGCGGGATTTGAAAAGGGAAGAAGAATGAAGGGGAAGGCCAGTACTCCAGTGTGGCTAGAACAGAGGGCACATGAAGGGAAGTTATATAAGAAAAAACTGGAAAGGTATATTTAGGGCCAAATTATAGATGGCCTCGAATGCCAGGATTAGTGGTTTATACTTTAGTATAAGATTCTGGTACACTTGAGGGAGCTACTGGTGGTGTTTAACTTGATGAAAGATATGAGTCATACAGGCAGTGCTGAAGAAAGTTGGGTCCATGGAGAGAGAGATGGGAGGCAAAAAGACCAAATTAGGATGATGATCTAGGGGAAAAGATATGATGGGTTGCTAGGGTGGTGACAATGTAAATGGAGATGGGGACAGATGTAAAAGATGCTGGGGAGGTAGAATCGCCAGGGATGTGGAGGAACCAAGAGAGGGAAGAGACAAAGATGACACTGAGATTTTCAGGTTGCCTTGGAAGATACTAAAACCATAGACAGAAACAGAAGCATTAAGGGGAAAGATCTTCAACTCAGCCATCAGGATATCTAAGTGGAGCAGACAGATCTGGTGCTCTGGGTAGGATAGAAAACATGCGTCAACTGTTGGGAAGTGAGCACGGAAGATGTGGGGGTATGTGAAGAAAAGAGAAACGTTTTCCTCCAGTGCATAGTGGGTAGTTCTATTAAAGGCAGCCTCAGAGTTAACCAGGATGAAAATGAGGTACCCTACTACTTATCCAGGGACTGTTAGATGGCTCAGTGGATAGCGTGTTGGACCATCAGGAAGACCTGAGTTCAAATCCAGCCTCAGACACTTACTTGCTGTGTGATCTTGGGCAGGTCACTTAACCTCTGTTTGCCTAGGAGGCAGCTAGGTGGCTCAGTGGATAGAGAATTGGGCCTGCAGTCAGGAAGACCTGAGTTCAAATTTGGCCTAAGATACTAGCTGTGTGACCCTGGGCAAGTCACTTAACCTCTGTTTGCCTTAATCCCCTGGAGAAGGAAAGGCAAACCCCTCCAGTATCTTTCTCAGGAAAACCCCATGGACAATATTGGCATGCTATGGTCCACAGGGTCATGAAGAATCAGATACGACTGAACTACTACTACTACCCAATCCATCAGCCTAGAACAGTATATCTTAGTAAAGGCAGCAGAAGGTCCAAGGCAGGGTATCAGGAAGCAGTGTAGTGTGGTGGGAAAAGTACTGAATTTAGAATTAGAGGTCCTGGGTTCAAATCTCACCTTGGCTGCTTGCCATCTGTGTGACCTTGAGCAATCACTCAAAGTATTAGGGGCGCAATTTCCTCATCTATAAAGTGAGAAATGACCTTCTAGCATCTTGGCATCAAGGAAATAACCCAAGCTTAGAATGTGGCTTTAGGATATAGACACAGTTATAGACTCTGTCCGTGGTGGAGAAGGGAAAAGGAGAAGAGAAGGGTTAAACCACGTTCACAAATTTGCTCTTAGATCAAGCAATTAGTTTAATTAAAGGTGGGGAGCTAAGACATAGAGACGAAAACTAAGTATCAGAAGGCTTTAGAACTCATGTCAAGTCAGACAGTTTGAGTAGTGACTCTGACAGAGGAATCTATTACTCAAGATGCTCTGACACCACTCAAGAAGAGGCCCGTAACTGTGACATCTTTTCCTCATGCTGGGTTTTAAACAAAACTCTCTCATTTGCTACAGGTTGGAGAACAGGAGGCAGAAAACATTGCTTTGCCTTCTTGGAGGGAGCACACCTGCCCACACACACCGCTGAGTCAGCAGCCTGCGTGGCAAAGCCTTCTTTGGGAGAAGAATGGCTCTTTGTGCCTTTCTCCTGGGGAGTCTGATCTCCCCACCCTGCCCACTCCCTCCTCCCACCAGAGCATTCCAAAGATAGCAACAGACCTTTCAACTCCTTTGAGGTTTCAGAGGACAAAAGCAAAGCCACCTTCTTCGTAGCTGGGACCTGATGGACCAGTCATATTTCCACATCACCCCTTCTCTTCCTAGTAAAGCCTTTTCAGAAGAGTTATACTTATTTTTATTGCTTGTAACTCCTCCACAAAGCATCCTAGAGGATCATGGATTTAGAGCTGGAAGGGACCTCAGAGACCATTAAATCCAGCCCTCTCATTTTACAGATGCGGAAACCTACCCTACAGAAGTTAAGCGACTTGCCCAAGGTCACAAAGGTAGGAATATTAGGAGAAGGATTTGAACCCAGGCCCTCTCTTGCTTGGGTCAATGTCCTTTTTTCAGCCCTCTTACTTCTTTAGGTACTTAGCATTTAAGATCATACCTAGCGATGGTTACATAGGATATATGGTGTTTATATTTACATGCAGCCTCTCATGAACATCCACAAAACCTTTATGTAACCATTTGGCAAGGTGCAGAATCCAGGCAGAGGTCCTCCCTGTTCAGCCAATAACCTTTGGGTTGATGGAGATACTAAGCAGTCAATAGCTTCTATAGTATCCCCTTTTGAACTGGAGTTTTCCAAGGAAGTAAAGAGCAACTGGCATCTATATAACTGCCAAGGACCTTCTTCTCCTGTTTAATAAGCTTAACAATCTTGTGTCCGATTTCGTTGACTGGTTGTGTTGTCAGTTATCAAAGATTATAACAATCATTTACAATAGGTTGATTGACCTGATTGACAGCTCAGCCAGTGAAGTATGTGGGTGGAAAAGGGGAGAGGGCATAGTATTATCCTGATAAATTCTAATGGAGATATATATATATATATATATATATATACACACACACACACACACACACACATATATGTAAATATATATATACACATGTATATATGTATATACTTATAGATTAATATGTAACTATGTATATATGTAACTATATGTGTATATATTGTGTGTGTACACACATCTGTACTATTTTTGAGGCTGCATTATCACAAATGTGTAAGATCTGGGGAGGGGGGAATGTGGAAACCCACAACTAAAAAAGAGAAAATTTCTGAAAGTAATAGCTGGTATTTATTTAATACTTTCAGGTTTGCAAAGTAGTTTGTAAATCTTTTATCCTCACAACAACCCTGGGAGATAGGAGGTCTTGTTATCCCCGGCTTAGAGATGAGGAAACTGAAACAGACAGAAGTTAGGTGACTCACTCAAAGTCACACAATAGCTGCTGAAGCTGCATTTAGACGCAGACAGACTGACTTCAGGTCTACCATTCTTATCCACTGCGCCACCTAGCTGCAGGAAAGGTATTTATTTTCCACCATGTTTCACATATCATATAGCCATCCCCATGGGCCACATTGCCATCTGCTGGCCACCGCTGCCCCTCTTCTTCCCATGTGTATCAGCACCTTCCAAGCGTGATCTGGCTCCGGATCTCCAAAAGCCTAGACCAGGGGTGGGGAACCTGCAGACTCGAGGCCACATGTGGCCTTCTAGGTGCTTGGATGCAGCCTTTTGACTGAGTACAGGTTTTACGGAAGAAATCCTTTTATTAGGGGTGTTTGTTCTGTGAAGTTTGCTCTAGACCTTTATAATCCATTACCCCTCTCCCTAGGGTCTCATTCATATCTGGAGCTCCCTTCCTAGGACTTAACACTCTTGGTGACTGAGTGGAAACTAGCCTGTTTAGTCTACTATATCTGCTAGTTGGCCCCATGCCTTAGACCTTGCTTACCTTCACTCTGGGTGAAGCAATCAAATTATAGTATCATTGCTTCCAGAAAGGGGATTTGAATTGATTGCTCTATACATCAATTCACCAGCGTTTTGACTGCTCAGGCCAAAACTCCTTTCCCTGGCCACCACTCCTTCTTGGAATGTAAGCTCCTTGGGGACAGAGATTGCCTTCCTATTGCTCAGCGTAGTTCTGGAATATAATTCATGTTTAGTAAAATGACCATTCATTCATTCATTTATCACATGTCCGTTCTCCTTATTTTATTCCTTCGTAGCCAGACTCAGCCCATCTTTCTGGACCTACTTCGCAGTACTTCATTTTATGCACTTTGCATTCCAAACAAACTAACTTATTGCTCCTTCTAGAGAACGTTCTTTCTCCCGCTTCCATATCTTTACCCAGTATCCTTGGCTCTCTCAGAGCTGCCACTCGGGTGAAACCTTCTACAGGAGGCTTATCTCATCCCCCTACGTTGTTAACGTTCCTCTTGTTGTTGAGTCATTCAGTCATGTTGCCCTCTTTGCGACCCCATGGACTTGTCCGTTGGGTTTTCTTGGCAAAGATACTAGACTGGTTTGATATTTCCTTCTCCAGTGTGTCCCCATTTTACAGATAAGGAACTGAGGCAAATAGGAGTAAAGTGACTTTCCCAGCTAGTCAGGGTCTGAGGCTGGATTTGAACTCATGTCTTCTTGACTCTGGGTCCAGTTCTCTACTCACTGTATCACCTAATGCTTCTCTACAACCACCCAAATCACTTTGTATTTACTTTGTATATTTTAATATATATTTACTTATGTAGGCACACATCATATTTCTCCTAGCATCAGAACAGAACAGAAATGTCCATTCTAGACATTTACATGCAGAGGCTGCATGTAAATAAACACCATGTATCCTATGTAACCATCGCTAGGTGGTTGCTCTTGTATTTCTTGCTTGGCACATAGTAAATGTTTTAAAAATGCTTGTTGAATTGCAATAATCAAAAAGGGATCGCAGTAGCTTCCTGCAATACTTAGGTGGTACGAGGCTTTACCCACAGTGGGCGCTCAATAAATGTGTTTATTAGAGTCAGTTTCGTCAGACTCTTCGTGACCCCTCTCCCCCACAAAAAAGGCTTCCTGACTTTTGGATAGGATTCCTGGGCTATACAGGCCCACCCACTCCCTCTCATCAATGGACTGTACTACAGAGAACCATTGAATGAATTATCTCTATGGGTACGACCTAGGACTTTGATTCCATAAGGGTTAAAGGAAGAAAAACTCAAGACGCAGTTTTAGGATGAATAACAAAGACATGGTGTAAGCCGGTAGTGAGTTCTCAATACCTAACTGTGCTTGTAACTTGCTTCTTGATAGACAATTGAATACCAGGTTGTTAAAATGGAATAACTTGGTTGGTGAGGTTGTTATATCTTTCTCCTGATTCTCTTCTACCTATCTCAACAATATTTCTCAGCCTCCTTTATTGGATCTTCATCTAGGTCATGTCCTCCAAAGCTCTATCCTGGATCCTTTTTTGTTATGTTCTATTGATGATTTCATCAGATCCCAGGGATTAAACTGTCATCTCTATGATAATGATTTTCATGTCTACTTATCAGCCCTGACTTTTCCATTGCCCTCCAGGCTCCCATCTCCAGTTGCCTGTTGGACATATTAGACTAGATGTCCTATAGGTATCTTAAATTCAATGTGTCTAAAACTGAAATATTTTTCCAACCCCCCCTCTCCTTAATGCTAACGCCTTCCCTCTATTGGTTATCTCCAAATTTTTTATCTCATCTATATCTAGGTTGTACTTAGTTGTTGGCATGTTATCTCCCCCATTAGACTAGGAGCTCCTTGAGAGCAGGAACTGGTTTTGCTTTTTTTTTCCCATCCCCAGTGCTTAGCTTTGTTCCTAACATATAGTAGGCCCTTATTAAATGCTTGTTGACTTGACTTGTCTGGCCTGAGCAGTGGATTTGAATCCCAGATCTGCCATTTGCTGTGTGGTGACTTTGGGTAAGTTACTTCCCTTCTCTACAAATCAGTTAATTCCTTTGTAAAATGAGGGAGTTGGACCAGAAGATTTCTAATTCCCTTCCAATTCTGACAGCCTATAACTCTACGATTCTTTATGTTATATGTTGTACAATCAAGACCCAAATGCAGTTTTCTCACCCTTCTGCACCCAAAATGTTCAGATTAACCAAAAGTGAAGCCAGGACTAGTTGTGCTTGGGGATCGTCTCCAAAAGAGCATCTTATTGGAGACAAAGTCAGAAACAAATGCTTAAGAGTTCCTGTAAAGAGGATGGAATTCTAGAGAGAGACGGTCCAATTGAAATTTCTACCAACGATCTCTTAATTCCCAAGCCCTCCCTTTTGGGCTTTGCTGCAGTATTTGACACTGTTGACCACCTCTCCTCCTAGACATTATCTCCTTTCTAAGTTTTCTTGCTGTTACTCTCTCTTAGTTATTTTCCTGTCCGGCTACTCCTTATCAGTCTCCTTTGTTGGATCATTGTCCCACCCCATAACTGTGGGTGTCCTTCGAGGCTCCATCCTGGGCCCTCTTTTCTCTCTTGGTAATCTCATCAGCTCCTATGCTCTAATTATCACCTTTATGCAGAAGACTCCAAGAGCTATACATCTAGCCTTAGTCTCCTCAGTTCTGGTCTCATATCCCAAAATGCCTACGGGACTTTCCCCACTGATGTCTCAGTGAGGTCCCTCAAACTCAAAATATGCAAAACAGAACTCATCATCTTTCCCCAAAAACTCACTCTTCAAAGTCATAACTTTCTTATTTCTGTCGAGGGTACCATCACCCTTCCAATCCACCAGATTCAGAACCTTGGAGTCATTCTTAAGACCTTACTTTCCCTCACCCTTATACCCATCCAATCAGTTGTCAAGTCCCATAAACTCTACTTCTGTAACAGTCTATCCCCTTCATTCCGTTCTCTCAACATGCATGCCACCTCAGACCCTCACTACTTCTTGTCTTGAAATATTACAATAACTTCCTAATAGGTTTCCCTGCCTCAAATCTCCCCACCCTCTCAGTACAACTCCATCATTCAGGGGATCTAAAAGCTTTAGTGTTGTTCAGTTACACCTGACTCTTTGTGACCCCATTTTGGGATCTGCTTGGCAAAGATTCTAGAAGGTTTGCCATGAGGACCACCTCATTTTACAGATGAGGGACTGAGGCAAACAGGGTTAAATGACTTGCCCAGGGTCACACAGCTAGTAAGTATCTGAGGCTGGATTTGAACTCACATAGAGGAGTCTTTTTGACTCTTGGCTTGGTGCTCTATCCACTTTGCCACCTAGTTGCCCAAGAAACTTCAGCAACTACCTACACATGCTTACTGGTTAACTAATAATATTCCTGAGAGAAGATTCTTCTGCAACCTATTCGAAATGTAGACCTTTTCTACACTTAAGGACTGGGGTAGAATGAGGAGTACTGGGGAATAAATAGTTTTGGGGGTGGAGTTTCTTATCCTCTTCTGTCGCTCTAATATCAGTACTTCAGATTGAAGGAAACTGTACATTATCGCCACCCCCAACCCCACCCCCAACATACACACTTAATTGGCTCCAGTTAAATTTTTCTACTTTCTCTTGCCATCCTCCTCTCTTCCATTTCTCTCCTAATACCCTAGTCTCATGTAATTCTTTCCTGTTTCACTCCTTCCCCTTCTCCACGTGTCACTCAGAGTGTCAGGGATGTTGGTAGCGGGTATAGGGCCTGGTCAGGAGTAGGAGTGAGGGACAGAGCCATGACGAGGAATTTTTGCACCCAGAGTTAACAACACAAAGTACATCCTCAGTTGGAAGGGGGAGGGAAGGTGGACACCCTGTGGAAGGAAAACAGACACTCCAGGATGCTTGCACTGGGAAAGCTGCTTCATGGGAGTGAGAGAGTAGGGTAAGGTAGGGCAGAGAAGGAGCTCTCTATAGTCTACCGTCTTGTGCCTTCTTATTTTAACTAATTATTCTTACTAACTAGGAACAAAGCTCTGTCGTTTGTAACTGGTGAAAGACATCAAAAAATGTTAGTAGCCCTGAAATCCAGTGCCTTGGGGAAATTCCCCATTGTCCAACCTTAGTTATGTCTCCAGCAAGGAATGTGGGCAGAAAATTCCATTTCCTTTATTATTTGCCCCACTTTAAATTGTCCCCCAGACGACTTCTATCAGTGGTGTAATTTACTTTCGCTGTGTGGTTAGCTGGCATTTATCAGCTAAGAAAAGTAGTCTCAATCCTCTGAGAGAGGGACTTGCTGAATTATTTATATTTTTAGAACTGCTCATGAGGTATTGTGGTAACAATCTGGAATCCTAGAATGAATAAAGTCAGTACTGTAAATTGACTCAGTTTAGTGTGGTATCCATACTGGGCTCTGTTACAGATGGGGTTGGGAGGAGGGCAAAGGACTCCTCGCACACTTTCCTACAAGGTAGCAGTTTCTATTTTACAGTTTGACAACTAAAACTGGATCTTTTTCAGATAAGAACACCAACAACCACCAAATAAAAGGCTGGCATCTTTTTTTTTCAGTGTTAGTAATGATATTTCTGACTCTTGTGTTGCCTTAGGAAGAAATCCATCTTATCTCATGAACCACTTGGTGACCTTTCCCCACTGTTCCATTTTCCACCCTTCATGTTTGAATCTTCATTTATTCATCCAGGGAATATGCTTTGCATGCCCCCTCTGTACCAGATATAGGGATCGTGGATTCATTCAGCAAACATTTTTTAAGTGCTTGTTTCATGAATGAAGGGTATTGCATTAGGCGCTGTGAGGGAAATCAAGTAAATAAGACACAGAAACATTGCCCAAAAGAAGTTAATAATCTCATCAGGGGTGCTTTGACACAGGTGAAATAAATACCAACATAAGACAGAATGTAATGAATGCCGTATGAGGGATGCAAAGTGCTATGAGAATTTAGAAGAGGAAGGGTTCTCTTCTTTTTAAAGGAGGAAGAGAGCCCTTCCTCCTGGAGGTATCAGTGAAGACTTCATGGAACAGGTGGCAAGTGAGGACAGGGCCCAAGAACCTAGCAAACTGGGCAAAAGAAATGAGAAAGTATGGGATTGAACTAACTGGCCTCATCTTCCCTTCTAACTCTAAACCAACGGTCCTTTTGGGCACACATTTATTATTCAGCATCTTCCCTATGAGACACGGGTCCTACAGAGACACAGACTAAACAGGTCCTGCCTTTGAGGAGATTGCATTCCATGCTTTGCCCTCCTCTGCCTCCCCTAAGCCCTGACCCCTGTGCCCCGCATGTTGGCTGGTATCAAGAGCACGGGAAAGAGAGGTCAAGTGGAAAGAAGCCCACTTTTGGATCAGAATATTTACGTTCACATCTTCCTTCTGTCACTACCTGTGTGATGTTGGACAAGCCACTATACCTCTCTGGTCCCCAGTTTCCTCATCTGTAAAGTGAGAGGCTTGGAATCAATAGCCTATGGCATCCCTTTCAGCTCTAAATCTACGGTCCTATGGATGGGATACAATACATGATATGCCAAGAGCTTACCGTCTAATTGGGAATATAGCAGGTGCACAAAGAGTTTTTAAAAAGAATGCCATCGTAGCCTCACACAGTTGGTCCCCATTAGTGAGAATAATTAATTCCATGAAGTGGTTGCACTATTTGAATTAGCATTGCTTCATTCCTTTGGACTGGAACTAATTAGCACATTTAACATAATTATAACTTGGAATAGGGTGAATTTAAATACCTAGAATCATAAATTCTTATAGTTAAAGCAGACATTGGAGGTCATCTAATTCAACCTCTCAGTTAATGCAGTAATCCACTTAACAACCTCCTTCATAAATAATCAACTAGTCTCTGCTTAAATGCTTCCAATGATGAGGAGCTTATCACTTAATAAGGAAGCACAGTCAACTGTTGGGCAATTCAATTTAACACACACTTACACATGCTGGTGATTCAAAAACAGCGTCTGCCCTCAAGGAACTTATGTTCCTTCGGAGTTGGAGCAGACAGGATGTGCCAGGAAGAGAGCACGGTGCAAGGTGGGGCATGAGGAAGTCAAACAGGAGACACAGGTGTGTTTTAGGGAATTTAAGGAGGGGAAAAATGCCTTTAGGTAGGGTAGGGGGAAGATCAGGGCAGACCGTGCAAAGAAAGCGGCGCCTGAATTGAACCTCAGAGAAGAGAAGGACTTGGAAGCTAGTAATGGGATGTGATTCCAGGCACGGGGGATGGCGTCCCTGAATGCAGACAGGGAGGCGACGGCATGTGGAGTTTGAGAAACAGCTAGTAGTCCAGTTTGGCCGAAACATAGGGTGTATGAAGGGTAATTATATGAGATGATTCCAGAAATGAAGAACAAAGTCAGATCGCGGAGGGCCTTAAAGGCCAGAGTGATGTTTTTAATTTATCCTAGGCAGCTAGGTGGCTAGAGTGGGTAGAGTGTTGGGCCCGGGGTCAGGGAGATCTGAGTTCAAATTTGGCCTCAGACACTTACTAGCTGTATGACCCCAGGCAAGTCACTTAACTCTGCCTCAGTTTCCTCATCTGTAAAATGAGTTGGAGAAGGAAATGGCAAGCCACTCCAGTATCTCTGCCAAGAAAACCCCATGGACAGTATGGTCCAGAGGGTCATGAAGAGCCGGACACAATTGAATAACAATGACAGAGGCTATAAGGAGCTGATGGTTTCCGAGCAGCCCTGATTGTAACTACCCAAGTTCTTTCATTTCATTGAGGAAAATATTCCTCCTTGTGCTACTGGTGCCTTGATGTTCACCTACTTGTATTTTGAATGATTGGTCTTTGACTCTGAGGTGTTACATTTGATACCTGCAGTGCAGTTCCGTCTGCGAAGTCTGTCACCACTCTTATCGACAAATTACCAATGAAGATGGAAGGCATTCTCTCTTCCATATGTGCTTTCTCCAATCAGAAATTTGAAAGGCAGAAACAATTTTTTTTGGTAGCCTACCTGATTGTCCTAACATCATTTGATGGGATTATATCTTGAGGGTAGGAAGAGACCTTTTTATTTTTCCTGTAAAAGCTCATCATACATTTACTGCAAATCTCTCCCTCTCTCTCTCTCTCTCACTCTCACACTCTCTGTCTTCTTTTCTCTTGTCTTCTCTCTGTGTCTCTCTCTCCTTCACCGTCTGTCTGCCTCTCTATTTCTCCCTCCCTCTCTGTCTGTCCCTCTGTCTCTGTCTTACACACACACACACACACACACACACACACACACATACACACACACAGTCTCCAATCACACTTCTAACAACCTCCAGAGCTTCAGTCGACCACCACCTGCTGTAATCATGAGCAGCCTGGCTCCCTGCCATCACATCCCTGCAGGTGGGACCGCTTAACCCCCACCTAGCCTCTGCCCACCCCCCAGTTCTGGAATGAATCCAGCCCCACGGCAGGAGCCACAGCAGGCTCCAGTGTTTCGGCAGCTCTCCATAACATCATTCTTGCTGCTGGTTGTTTCTCCAGTTATTGCCCCTAGGTTCCTGGTCTGCTGGCACCAGGACCCTCTTAGGGACAGTCATTCTGATTTTCTTCACTGCCCAGAGTTCTTTCTCCCCTTGCCCAGCCTCTTCTCCTCCTTCCTTATGGAGATAACAGACAGGTAAAAACTTGGTTATTCAGATTTAGGCTGTGGCTGGGCTTCTTCGTCACAGACTACTGATTCTAATAACACTTCCTGATAATGGGTAATAGGGACTAGAATACAGCACAGCCACCCGTGGAATGCAATTACATTCATACCAAATCCCTAATCAATTCACTATCCCACCCATCTCTGGGGCTCTTCCAAACCTTTTATTCTCTCCTCCAACCTCACATAGCTCCACTCTTTCCCACACTCTCAGCTAAGATGCTTGCCTCATATTTTACTGAGGAAAAAATCTGAGACTTCGCCGAAAATTCCCTTTTCTCCTCTCCTCATCTAACATCGCTCAGCTGCCTTCCATTACTATCTGCTTCACCCCTATTTCATATGAAGAGGCGGTTCTTCTCCTCACCAAGGTAGGCCCCTCTACCTGAACAAGTTGTTCCATTCCATTTTGTCTTCTCCAGCTTCCTCTATCATCCCTAATTTCTCACTGACTTATACTCTCTCCCTTTCTACTTACTAGCTGCTTTCTTACTGCCTATAAGCATATCAGTGTCTCCCCCCATCCTTAAAAACCCTTTATTTGATCTAACCATCCCTGTTAGCTGTCATCTACATCTCTCCTCCCTTGCCTAGCTAAAACTCCTTGAGAAGGCCGTCTACAATAGATACTACAATAGATAATATATAATAGATCCTTTCTTCTCAGTCTTTTAAATTCTCTACTATCTGGCTTCTGACCTCATCATTCACCTGAAACTGCTCTCCCCAAAATTATAATTTCTTAATTATCAAATCTAATGGACTTTTTTCATTCCTCATCCTTCCTGACCTCTCTGTAGCCTTTCCCACTATTAATCACCCTCTTTTCCTTGATGCCCTCACCTCCCTGGGTATCTGTGTAACTTACTCTATTCTCATTTTCTTCTTACCTAACTGACCGATGCTTCTCAGTCTCCTTGCCTAGACCTTCATCCAAGTCATGCCCACTAAAGGTTGGTATCTTCCAGGGCTCTTTCCTGGGTTCTCTCCTCCTCCTATATTACTTCACTTGGTGATCTCATCAGCTGCCATCAATCTCATGGAGTCAATGCTCATTTCTATGCTGATGATCCTCAAATCTATTTATTCAGCCATAACCTCTAGTCTCCCATTTCCAACTATCCATTCGACATCTTGAACTGGATGTCCCATAGACATATTAAACTCAACATATCCCAAACTGAACTCATTATCTTTCCTCCCCACCCCCAACTCTCCCCTCTTCCTAACTACCCTATTATTGTCGACAGTACCACCATCCTCCTGGTTACCCACGCTTGCAACCAAGGTGTCATCAACTTCTCATTCTTTCTCAACCACCCCCCCCATATTAAATTAATTGTCAAGTCCTGTCATTTCTACCTTCATAATATCTCTCTTACAGGCCCACTCCTCTCTAACATTGCCGCCACCCTGATACAGGCCCTTAACACCTCACTCCTGGACTATTTCATTAGCCAGCTGGTTGGTCTCGCCCTCCTCTAGTCTGTCCTTCATTTTGTTGTCAAAATGATCTTTCTAAAGTGAAGGTTTTACCATGTTGCCACCTATCTGATAAATTCCAGGAGTTCCCTATTACCTACAGTATCAAATATAAAATCTTCTGTTTAGCATTCAATGCCCTCCACAACTTTACCCCTTCCTACTTTTGCAGTCTTCTTATACCTTATTCCCCTCCATGGATTCTGTAATCTTCCTTGCTGTTCCTTGAACAAGAACACCTCCTGACTCAAGGCATTTTCAATGGCTGTCTCCCATGCCTGGAATTATCTCTCTCATCATTTCCATCTCTTGGCTTCCATCAAGGCTCAGCTAAAGTCCTATGTTCTGCAAGAAGCCTTTCTGCAACTTCATGAAAGAAAGTACCTTCCTCCCGTTGATTATGTCTTATTTATCCTGAATTTTTATGTCATGTTTCTACGTAGTTTGCACATGGTCTCCCTCATTAGACTGGGAGCTCCTTGAGAATAAGGACTGGTTTTTTTTCCCCTTTTATTGCTTAATAAATACTTGTTAACTGGACCAAAAACAAACAAACAAACAAACAAACCCCTGAGAATCCATGAGGCTGCAAGCCCCAGCCTAAACAGAGCTGAGTATCAACTTAACAAACTCACTGCTCTCAATTCACTTGTCCCCACTTCTCCATTTTACCAGATTACTGCTTCTGCTCCAGACCAGTGTACAAACCCCCAGGGCTCCCAATCTCCTAACACATGATCCACTGACTTCCTTTTGCACTACTGAGCTCTGTCCACCACTCCCTCATTGTTATGGCTCTCTACAACAATCCAATCACTTGGGCTCCTTCCATCACCACCTGCCAGGACTAGTTTCTACTACTAGGCCTTTCATGAGGCAATGTCAAGACTATGTCCCACTGGATCTTAGGACTAGTCTAACTTCTCATCGAATAGGTCAGGAACTGGAGGTTCAGTGGCTTGCCCAAGATCACAAAGCTAGTATCAGAGTAAAGACTTGAACCTAGATCTTCTTTCTCCACATTCAGGTCTTTCCACTATGCCTCTTAAATAAGCCTCCAACCTAATTAATTGGCCATTGTGGGTAGTCACATATCCTTGATGCATCCCCCTTCCCCCAAAGCACAGCTGTTTCCTTTTGACCAGCATTTTTAACCTCTACCTGTCCTATACCTCAGGCATAACCAGGTCCCTAAATAGCTCTCCTGTATTTTGGTCCTTGTCTTGGTAACGCTCTTGTCCTTCCAGGGCTGATCCTACCTTGATTCTGCCAGCTTTCCTAGGGACTAGAATCCAACCGATCAACCAAAAAATCAGTGACCACTCATGAATCTATGCGGGGCAGGGGGATAAAAGTGCAAAATTGAGACGGATCTTGCCTTCAAGGAGCTGACCTCCCACTGGAGAATGGTAACATATTCACAGCTATATGCAAAATGTTTGATAGGTACTAACTGCTGAGCTGAGGTAAGGACTTTTGAAGGCATTGGTACTTGAACTGAACTACCCCAAATCACAACAAATGTGACTAAATACCTGCTGTTCTGATACTCACTTCTTTTTTTTTTAATCTTTTTTTTTTGGAGGAGGGAAGGCAGGGCAATTGGGGTTAAGTGACTTGCCCAAGGTCACACAGCTAGTAAGTGTGTCAAATATCTGAGGCTGGATTTGAACTCAGCTCCTCCTGGCTCCAGGGCCAGTGATCTACTCACTGCACCACCTAGCTGCTCCCTGAGACTCACTTCTAACCCTAACTCTTTACTGCTAGAAAACCCACCTCACACCTTTATCCAGAATGATGAACTATCCACCTGCTAAGACTCCTCCCTGCTTCCCATTACTGAGTCCCTGGGACAACCACCTGGTTTCTAGGTCTTTGCTTGTTGTCAGACTCCCCTATTACCAAAGATCCAAGCAGCCTCTGAGGGCTCACTGCTAGGATTGTATGATAGTCTGCCCCATCCCAATGAGTCCTACTTAAATCCAAATTCAACCAACATTTATCAAGTACCTATTGTTCATAGAGGACTAAGCCAGCTGATTTTAGGGAGCTAGAAAATTTAGAAAAAAAATCAATCCTTCAGCAGCTTCCAGACAAATAAGAGGGATAAAGCATACCCAGATAACCATAATACATACTATTACATGATGTGTGCATTAGAGAGGTACAGAGCAAAGGATTATATGAAGTCTAAGGGGAAGGGTTACTATTGACCAGGGGGATCAAGGATGGTTTTATGGAGCATGTGGCATCTTAACTGACCTTTAGGGGATGATTAAGAAAAAATTCTGTGGATGAGGAGGAAAAGGGAACTTTCCAAGCATGTGGAACATCATTAGCATAACAATATTGATCCCTGTTAGCTATCTCTTAACTTTAAAGATGGAGAGGTTTGCCCTTGTATTAATTATCATCCATTGGCCAAATCCAGGTTTCTTATGAGTAAGAAAAGCAAAACAGAGAAATCTATATGTCTGGAAGTTATTTGACGTATAGATCGTGTGAGTGTATATGTGTTAGTGATTGAGTATCTGTTATGTATGTGGGTGTGCGCGTGTGTATGTGCATGCGTTTGCACCTCAGGAAAGGAAATGTGGTATAATGGAAAGAGGACCTAATCCTGGTACTGCCACTGGCTGTTGTGACCTAGGGCAAATTAATTAATCCCCTTGAGTTTCAATTTCGTTACCTGTAAAATAAGGATGTTAAAATTCACTCTATCCTACCTCCCCAAGCTGTTGTAAGGATTGAATCAAAGAGCTTTTAAAACCATGAAGTATTCTGCAAATCTAAGGCATTATCATTTTTTAAAGCATCATCTGGTGGTACCTTCTCTTTCTACATCACAGTTTTCCTGAAACCCAAGTATCTTGTCCGTGGAGTCACCCTGGGTCCCCTAAACCAGGGCCCTGGACAGTTAACTTGATTTGCCATGTTCTCAGAAAAGTTCTAATCGGTTCAGATGTGCTGTTAACATTTTACCATGAGGCAAATGGATGTGAGGGTATGAATACAGCTGAGATATATCACAGGTAACCAGTTCCATGTTCTCAATTATTTGGCATAGCTTTAAGAAACTTTAAATCCCACGTAGTTATACCCTTGTCTATATTTCCTTTCCAGTCCATAGGCCCCTCCCTAAGCTCTGATCCTTGAGGTCACTGCTTTCTCTTTTAAGTTCAACCTGTTTCCACAGGTGTGAGCTAAGCTCTTGTTTTCATTCTCCTAGGCTTCTAGGGAAGCAAAGTATTTCTTTTCTGGACCTTTTTGGACTAAAGTTGTTTTTTTTCAGGTCCATCCCTTTTAGCCTCAGGTCAAAACATCTCCCTTCATAGTCCCCTGACTTGTTGCCTCAGTCCCTGTGTCCCCCTGGGTTTCACTTGGCAAACCTCTGACTGGCTTTTTCTTAGGCTTGAACATTCAGCTCCTTAATCAGTTTCCCTGAGCTAAGCCTCATCAGTCCATCAACACCTCCTGGGTTCTCTTAAGCCTTCTCTGAACTCAGTTTCACTGAAAAGCTTCTTTGGTTTCCAAGTCCTGTGACCTCAGAACTAGGCCTAGAGAGAGGAAAGTCTCAGGAGCTGTTACCAAGGATAAAGCTGTTGTTGACCTTGTGACACAGGTCACCATCACCCAGAACTTTGCTGTATTCTATGCCTGAGACCTCAGTCTGCTGATCCCGATGAATAAGACTTTCCTAAAGACACAGAAAACACAGAGGAACACAAACATTTTGGGGAAACTCTCCAGGTAACAAGTCTTTCTAGGGTTTCCATCGCTACAAGAATGTCTCATTTTCCTCTCTTGTTCTCTTTCCTGTCAATACTCTTAGCTCTATAGTCACAGTGTAGGACCATTTAAAGACCTCAACCCAGAGGCCTGGTTACTTATGTTTTTATATGCTATTGACTGGAAGTCTCAGAGAGGTAAAGAGGCTGGCGCCCTGGCTGGAGCTACTACAAACATCTGCTGCCTTCCTGCCCTAGATACCTGTGAGTAATAACATTCGCACTTTTATAGAGACTGATTCTTAAACCAAGAGGAAGAACTCTTAAATGAAAATTTCAGGTATCAGTAAGAGATTGGTAGAGGAAGACACTTTGGGGATAGGTGTTTCTTCCTACCGCATTTATGTCACTTAAGCAACTCTGTTTATAGATCCTGCCCCACAGAATGGCTATGGTATCTAATGATGAAAAGATAAACCAATAATGCTTCTGTGGGAGTATTCTGCTTATTACTGTTTCACAAGATGTTCTAAGAGCTTGGGGTAAAAGTGGCTTCCTAACCATTTTTCAGGAGGAACAAGTTAACACAACTAGGCAAGATTCTCTCCAATCCAAATGACACTGAAAAGCTTTCTAAGAAGACATGGAACTATAGTGATAGAAAGTTAGAAGTGGAAGAAACCCTGAATGTCAACCAGTCACAGAGTTTCAAAGATGGAAGGAACCTCAGAGGCCCTTTACTCCAAACCATGTCTGGAGAGGAATCCCCAACAAGTGGCTCTCCAGCCTTCATTTGGAGATTTCTAACGAGAGAGAATTTTCTGCTTTTTGAAGCCAGGCCATTCCAAGGGCCTTCCATTATTTGCTCCTTCTCTTTTATTCTAATGTGCCTTAAAAGCCCTTTTTGAGTCTTTATTATATATTCTTAGCCTCTGTTAATTCTGAGATTTTTTTTTTGCTGCCGTTGTCATTCTTATATGCCCATGCCACTTTTTTGTGTTCATCTTCCCTAACCTGCCCTTGTTTCCATCTACATATTTTAAAAATCTAAGTTGATCATTGAGTTCCCTGTATATCACCATCAGTCTCTTTAGACAGCTTTCCCCTTGCTTCTTCAAAGGAACTGCTTCTGTTTTTCATATTTCAGTCTTGAGAGCTACCCATCCCTCTTGGACTGACTTAGTCTATGGAATCCTCTCTTCTTTTTCCTCCTTTGAAATGTAGGGTGCACATAAGATCTCCTACTCTTGGATTCCTTCCCTCCTATCTTGCTGCTCTTTCTCAGTACCCATTGCTAGATAATCATCTATTGACCTTTAATTGTAGGTGTATTCCTATAATAATTTATAATTTTAAGTATAATTTATATGGGACTTAAAGGTTTGCTTTTAAGCTTGGATTCCTTCATGACCTTAATTCAACCATCCTTTTAAAACTTATATGATGGGAAAAGGAAATGACAAACCACTCCAGTATCTTTGCCAAGAAAACAGTATAGTCCATGAGGTCATTAAGAGTCAGACACAGCTGAATGACTGAACAATAAATGTATTCTTCAGTCCAGCCAATTTGGCCATCTTGATTTTCTTAACATACAATATTCACTCTATCCCTATGCCTTCACATGCCTGGAATCACTCTCTATTCACCTCCACCTCTCAGAATCTCTAATTTTCTTTCGATCTCAACTCTGGTGCCTCTATCAACAGAATTGCCTGATACTTACTATCTATGGAACCTGAGAGGCACCCTGGTGTGGTAGATCGAGCACTGACCCTATAGTCAAGAAGATGTGGGTTCAAATCCTGACTCAAAAACTTAATAGCTATGTGACTCTGGGCAAGTCATAAGTCTCTGGGCCTTAGTTTCCTCATCTGTATAATAGAGGGGATTAGACTTAGTGACCTTTAAGGCACAGTTCCATTCCTAAAACATGAGGCAAGCCACTTCCTTTCTTGAAGTTTACTTTTCCTCACTTGGAAAAAGGGGGGTGGGGGAAGACTACTAATTGATCTCTAAGGTTTCTTCCAGCTCTAAACCTAGTGAGTCTGCTTATTTGGAAGGTGGTTTTTTTTTGTCTTTTTGTTTTGTTTTTGTTTTTATGAATGGCTTAGATATAGCCCAAGTAGAATATTAAATGGGGAAATTCACACATAAGTATAGTTACTGGGAGAATAATTCTGTAGTTACTGTCTCCTATTTCTCCATTGCACTCACTGAAAGAAGAGCCTTGTGCTAGGTTCACATCTCTAAGATGCCAGGTAAGATAAGCGTTTCATTTGCACGGGTCCAGAGGCACACATGGGACTTTTCGTTTGCTGGCACCAAATTCTCACTCAACTGGTTATTCACATGTGTCACATATGTCTTCTCTCTCTTCTTAATGCCTAGACATTCCAGTAACTCAGTCAAGCGGTTAGTCCATTTGGGAAGAAAATTAAAGCCCGAGAGGCAGCTGTGGAAATGGCCTTGTTACCTCCACATCTTGGTTTCTCTGTTTTATTTCTGGGCTCAGTTCCAATCCCACCTTCTTCAGGAGGCCTTTCCAGGTCCCACCAGCCGTTGGTGCCTTCTCTTCCAAGATTATCTCCCATCTGCTCTGTACATGGGCAGCTAGGTGGTGCAGGAGATAGAGTGCCAGGTCTGGAGTCAGGAAGACTCCTCTTCATTTGTTCAGACACTTACTAGCTGTATGACTCCTGGGCAAGTCATTTATATTCTATCTACATCAATTTCCTTATCTATAAAACGAGCTGGAGAAGGAAATGACAAACCACTTCAGTATCTTTGCTAAACAAACCCCAAATGGGGTCACGAAGAGTCAGACACAACTGAAAACAGCAACAAATCTGTATATGTCCTTGTCTTGCTCATTAGAATGTGAGCTCCAACAACACTTAGCACAGCATCTATGATCAGGTAACAAAATGTTTGTTGACTTACTGACTATAGTGTTGACAAAATAGGGAAAGCCCCATAGCAAAGAGGACAGGTTCTAAGGCAATTCAGGCTAGGATTATATTAACCTCCCAGCATCCTTCCATCCCCTTCATCTCCCAAACAAGTGCCAGGTTTTTCTGAAAAATCTACTTTGGGGTTAAGCTCTCTACACGAATGAGATATCATGCTTAACCTCTATTTGCAGCCAGGTGGCAAAGTGGCTAGAGTGCTTTGTCTGGAGTCAGGAAGACCTGAGTTCAAACCCAGCCTTAGACACTAGCTGTGTGACCCTGGGTAAGTCACTTATCTTCTGTCTGCCTCAGAGAGAGAGCATCAGAATGGAAGTCAGGAGATCTGGATTTTAGTCCTGGACCTGCCACCAACTTGCTGCGTGATATTGAGGAAATCATCCTCTCTGGACCTCAGCATATTCAAACGAGAGGGTTGGATTAAATGTTCTCTAAGGGCCTGTATCAGGAGGGCCAAGTTTATAATCTCAAAGAGGATCATAAACATGTCTGAAAGGTTCGGAACCGCCGGATATAAGAAACTCTCAAAGTAGAAGGCAGAAGAATCAAAACATTTATTTAGGCTCCACAGTAACCAACCCATGAACCAGAAGCCCCATTTTGATATGTTGATCAAGATCTTCCAGGCCCAATAAGTACGCCTTGCAAGAGTAACCAGGAGGCTACAGAGAAGCATGATTGCGTAAAGCAAAATCATGCTTCCCCCTCGATGGTAATAAGATTACCCACTGGCCTGAAGTCTTTGTTCAGCTTCCTCCCGTAGATCAGCTCTGCTACTGGCAGCTCCTGCCTCAGCTGTGTCTGTGGCTGAAACTGACGTAACTGTCGTAACTGCCTCTGTAACTGCCTCTGGCTCCAACTGTCGCTGTAACTGTCGCTGTAATGGCCTGAAGTCTTTGTTCAGCTTTCTCCCGTAGGTTAGCTCTGCTACTGGCAGCTCCTGCTTCAGCTGTGTCTGTCGCTGTGGCTGTAACTGACGTAACTGTCGTAACTGCCTCTGTAACTGTCGTTGTAACTGTCGCTGGCTCCAACCGGAAAAGGAAGAGAGCTCTTCAAACTGTCCTCTCCCCTCTTATAGGGTTTTTGACATCATCAAGCTCCGCCCGAATGACCAGGGCCGATTGGTTCCTGAGTTGGCCCCTCCCCCTAGGGTAGAGGTTAACACCTCCCCTCAGCCAGCCCCATGACTCATCACACAGGAAGTTGTCTGCTTCCCGGCATGCTCCCCGGGCCTCCTGCCCCGGAAGAGCAAGCCACAGTGTCCAGAGGCTCAATGAGGTAAGCTGAGTCATTCAAAGAAAACAAAGCCCATTCTGGCTACAGGGCCCTTTTTGATTTAGCATTTTATTATTCTATGAAGTAGAGGGATGAAGACTAGACTTTAAGTAAGGAAGTCCCAGATGAGGAAACACCCTCTACCAGTGCAGATTAGCACTTTCTCTGCAAATCAGAGTCTTAGAGATTTGGCTAGAGCAGTGAGAAGCAAGGAGACTTGCCCAGGGTCACACAGCCACGATGTGTCAGAGTGGTGACTTTAACCCAATTCTTGGCTCTGAGGCTAATTCTCCATCTACTATGCACATCGCCTCAAAGAAATTATGTCATGCGCCAATTTCTGCAAGTGCAGGTGGTGGGGTTGTTGAGTTGATTTTTAGTCCTTCTTCACTTTCTGTGACCCCATCTAGGGTTTTCTTGGCACAGATACCAGAGCAGCTTGCCATTTCCTTTTCCAGCTCACTTTACAGATGAGGAACTTGAGGCAAACAGGGTTAAGTGGCTAGTCCAGGTTCACACAGCTAGTGAGTGTCTGAAGCCGGATTTGAAATCAGGAAGAGGAGTCTTTCTGACTCCAGGCCTAGAACTCTATCCACCACATCACCTGATCTCATGGTAATATGATTTCATATGCCATGGAATTCATAAGGATGATGATGACGATGATGAGGGTGAGGATGATGATGATGATGATAGCAGTAGTAGCAGGTTGGTCTTGGAGTGTGCTCAAAGCTGTTGCCATTAATAGTTGTCGAACCGCAGTTCAATTCTTGGATTATTAACTTCGTGGCTTAGGGCAAGTCACCACCTCTCAGAGCCTCTGTTTTCTCATCTGTAAGATGGAGATAATGATACTTGTACTCTTTACCTCACAGCACTGTGAGTGTGTAGTGAAATAATGCATACAACGTGTTTCCAGAATGAATGGATGGATGGAAATGCATTTATTAAGCACTTACTATGTGCTGAACAATGTGCTTGTACCCTGAGGGTACAAGTACAAAAGCAAATATAATCTCTGCTCTCAAACAGCTTACATTCTAGCAAAAGGAGACAAAAGAGTGATACACAGTGTAAGCAGCTGTTCTTGTTATAACGCAGTCCCACTAACCTTGGTCCCGTAGTACAAGATGCCCAGAGTATCATCATGTCAAGCTTCAAGAATAGTTTAAAAATGAGATCTGTCTTAGTCGCCCACAACTCTGGATGTACCTCTTTTGCTCCAGGGAAACAAATAAAAAATCTTCCTGTTTATCCTGAACAGTGGTGCACACTAGTGACAGGCCCGGTTGGGATTACTGAATCCACGCAGGCATTTCATCACACTGTATGGAATAAAGCAGTAGATCATAGATGTAATGTCAACATCCTAATTTTGCAGATCTAGACACTGAGACAAAGGGCTTAAGTGATTTGTTGGCGTTATATCCCCAGTTGTGCCAGAGTCAGCATATGGTTTTCAACACCGTATTCAAGCACAAATAAGGAGAATAGAGAAATTCACACCAGGTCTGCCGATTCTAAATCAAGGGCTCTTTCTGCCGCATCCCAACTTAGAACAGGCCAAGATAATATCAAGAAGCCTGCCCTAGGATCGTCTTTGTATGTGCTTGTTTTTTCCACCTTGATTTTTGAGCGGATTCACCGATTTCCATCAAATTTGCTATATGACAGCCTGCTATAGTGGAAAGGACACTAGGCTTGGGGCCCTAGTGGAAACTCTGCTCCTTACCACCGAAGTGACTTGGGCTAGCCATTGTACGCCCCTTCTTGCTTCCTCCTCTTTAAATGATGGAGTTGGGTTAGTTAATGACAACAGAACAATTCAGTGCATTACATATCCTCTCTCGTTTTATCCTCATAACAACCCTATAAGGCAAGGGCTATTATTATCTTCATTTTACAGTTGTGGAAACAGGTTCAGAGAAAGGTTAATAATGCAGGGTCACATGGCTAGTTATGCCGAAGGCTAGATTTGGGCAACTGGGTGATGTAGTGGATAGATTGATTGCTGGGCCCGGAGTCAGGAAGATTTGAGTTCAAATCCTGCCTCAGACACTTGCTATGTGACCCTGGGCAGGTTACTTAACCCTATTTGCCTTAAAATGAGCTGGAGAAGGAAATGGCCAACCACTCCCGTATCTTTGCCAAGAATACTCCAAATGGGGTCACAAGGAATTGAACATAACTGAAACAACAAAACAACAACAAAACAAGATTTGAACTCAGGTTCTCCTGACTCCTAAGTTCTGTGCTCAATCCGTTAAGACCACCTAGCTACTCTAGAAGGAACCTTAGACATCATTTAGGCCAACCCTCTCATTTACAGATGGTAAACTGAGGCCCAAAGGTCACTAAGGTCATATAAGTGTGAAATAGCAGAACTGGGAGATGAAAGCAAGTCTTTCGATCCTAAATCCAGCATTCTTCCTACTGCTATAGCCTATGTCAAGCTCCATTCTAACTGTAATAATCTTCGATTCTGCACCCTTTGCATCACATGACCCCAGATTAAGACCGGGCAAAATTTCCAAAAGGAATCAAGGAAGAATGACCACAAGATTTCAATACAATTCAGATTTAATTGTCACTGCTGGCCTTTGGTTTAAATGATTAACAAAAGGGGGTCCACAGGCTTATCTTAAAAAATTACTGTTTAATTTTATTATTATTTACTACACAGTTGCCAACAATAAGGTCAAGCTTATACCAAATTCAAGCACAAATAAGGAGAATAGAGAAAACCCAATCTGTTGCTTGCCACGAGTGCCTTTCAAGTTTGTTTCAGGCTGTTTGATAGAAAAAAGAAGTGTTCGGGGAAGTTTTCAACATTGAAATATGCATGTTTAGATGTTGTTGTTAATTTGGATGGGCTTGCTATGGTTCTGGTTTGCAGTCAACACATCATGTGAAGTGCCTGCCTGGAAGGGCGGCTGCAAAACTTGGGAACGTGTTTGGTAGATGGAGACCCTCATTGTGATGGGTATTATGGAACTGTCACCGGCAAGTTGTTGTTGCTTTGTAGCATTTATTGTACCCCGAGCAGCTGCCAAACATAGAACAAGACACAATGAGACACCAGTCCCAGCTGGCACTGGGGAGGCAGCCAAGATTTCCTGCCCTTATCGCCGTCATTTGCAAAGAAGAAAGTCTGAGATGTCCAATTTCTTTCAGAGACTGTGCCTTCTCCCTTCAGACAGTGGGGATTTTTAGTAATCAATAAAGATGGAGATCAGCTTTGTTGTCGATGCAGGGCAGAATCTATGGAGGAAAGAACCTGTAGGAGTCTCACTCACATAAAACATATCACAAATACTGTTATTTCTGACATGGCGGAGCCAAAGATGTTTTCCCCAGAGAAACAGACTTGAAAAGTGATTCTAATACTTGCCCCATGGATTACCACCATTCTCTTTTCTTCACAAATGCTCTCAAGTTTCAAAGCAAAATAAATGGAAGGTATATTTGGAAATCAGTGCCTTTGTTTGAGTTTATATGGAACAAAGAGAACGGGGTTAGATGAAATCGACAGGTAATTCCTAAACCTCATTTGAGCCGGTGGCTTCCTTCTCCAGTCCTCCTGTCACCAGACTTGCTAACAAGCTGCGGTCAAGCATTTGCTTATTGAGTTCCCACAGGGTATTCTGTACTACACCTTGAGTCTTGAGCTATAAACTCAAAAAGGTCAAATTGTCATTTGTTAAGTACTGTGTCTCCCCCTTCCTCTGACTTCTCTTCAGTTTCCTGGTCCTCAGCCAGTTGGAAATGCTACACAGAGAATGAGCTAACCAAAGTTGGGTGGGACTGGGGAAAAGGAAGGGAAACGGAGTCTTGATAATGTTCAAACTGGATATAAGGCTTCTTCTTCAGGACTTTGAGAGGCAGCCTGACAGAGCAGACAGAAGGCCAGCTTTGGCGCCAAGAAGATCTGGGTTCAGGTCTTGTCTCTGGCATTTATAATAGTCTGAGCTAGGGGATTTGGTTTGTCATTTAAATTCTCCAAGGCTATTTGTGTTAGAGGTGTACAACTCCACAGGGGTATGAGATTTCCACAGCAGAGATTCCATATTCTGAAGGAATCACAAATCTGGACTTCCCCCCCCACCCCAAAAAAGGTAATAAAATCAAATAAAATCACATATAGACAGTCCTTCCACAAAAGCTACAATGAATATGAAAAAGCGACAGCAAAATCCTCAAGACAGAAATAAGTTTTGCAATCCCAAGTTCCCCCTTCAATCAAAGCCCAAACAAAATGGCTTTGTTTGTGCTATTCCCCAATCCTATCCCTTGGCAGCGCTTCATGATGACAGCAACCTAGCCTTAGCAAACAGAGAGGATTGTCCATTACAGTAGACATGCTCAGTGCAAGTATGGCTGCCCCAATTCTCTAACTATAGTAGGCATTTCGCTTCCTTCTCCTTTCCCAGTTTCCCAGGAAGGCCACGGTATGCATGATGCAATGAACTCAAAGAGCTAAATAAGTTGTTAGTTACTAGACATGTTTGGAAGCAGGGTGGCCCAAACACCACAGTTGGGTTAGTCATGGTGCTACAGGTAGGTGGGATCAGTTGCCCATTCCCTTAGACTACAGAAACCAGGAGTGAGCACTGGAGTAAGTCTGATGGAGGGGAACGAAGACAAGACACTTATCCAGTGTCTTATCCAGACTCTCCCACTAAACAGCTGTGTAATCTTGGACATGCCATTTATCTTCTGTGGGCATCAGTTTCTGTCACGAGCTTCCGAAGCCTCGTAACTACGCTCGGGGTTCCCCCCAAGCCCCAGGCCTCTGCCTAAGCAAAGGACCTGATCTCGAGGACAATGTACGGGGCGGGAGCCGAACAAGATGGTGAATGACTCCGTTTATTATTTCAGCAAGCAGCACATTTATACCTTTAGTGACATAGGTACATTCTTTGGTTACGTGGGTGAAGGACAGGTGAAAACTCAATACACCTGGGTCCTAGGACTGCCCTGACTCCGCCTACTCTCCTCCCCTTCTCTTCCCGCACTACCCAAAGCTCCCTGCGGGCAGGCAGTCCAGGCAAAGACTGGAAACTCCAGGTGGTCAGGCAGCCGGAAGTTCCACATGCTCTGCCAGAGAGCCGGAAGTTCCACGTGGTCAGGCAGGTCAGACCTGGAATCGCTAGGGAGGCAACAAAGGTGAGACCCCTCCTCCTGGCTCCACCCACATCCCAAAGCCCTGAGTTAATCTCAGCAGGCCCCTGGGCCTGGAGGTCCGAGGAGGACAGGGCTCAGCTCTAACTCAGCCCGTAACAAGTTTCCTCGTCTATAAAATGAGAATGTCCCTTTCAGCTCTAAAATTCAATGATTATATTGCTTCCTCTCCCTATGATTCTATGAATCAGCTTCATCAATACAAAATATCACCATTTTCTATTCCCTAATCACTCCTATAGTTCATGGATCACAGACCCAGAGCAGATGGCACCTCAGAGGCCAACTAATCCAACCCCTTCATTTTATAGATGAGGAAATGGAGGGCCAGAGAGTCTAAGTAACTTACCCAGGATATGAACCCAGGTCCTCTTGACTTCAGAGTCAGTACTCCTTCCATCGTACCATGTTGTCAATGGAAAGTTTTGTCTGGCCACATATGCTTTCGTGAATGGAAGCAAGGGGTTGAGTATTGTCAAATTAATAAAAATCTAAATATGAACTATATTTTCCAATCTCAAGCCTGTCTAGGGCTTGTGTTCCAAGTTTCACATCACTGATTATCATGATGCTTCCTTACTGGTTGCAGTTCTCTTTAAATATCATGCAATGATCTTTCTTCAGTCCCTCTACTTTCATTACACTAACATTTTCCAACCACCACTCCAACGCAAATGACTAGCCTCTATATCCACAGTAAAAATGTTTTCCTTCCTGCCTCTTAATTTATGGATCCAACTTTCTGATGATAGAATGCAAAGGGCAGATGCCTCTGGTGTCAGGGTTTCATACCAAGCTTCCTCCTGATTCACAGCTTTTCCTCTGACCCTCGATTTTATTAGAATTATTCAGTCCTTTCCATGGGCAATGATCCAGTGTCAGAAGCAGAGTAAACCCTGAGGAGGGTGGTTTTGCTTCCTCAAACGGTTTCAGGCTAATGAATGTGTTGTTAAGAGGTAGGAAAATGGAAATGTTTATTTGAATGACCTATGATTGTGAGAAAACTTTAATATCTCAGTAGAGTATGACCTGAAGGCTATGTTATGAGTCTTAAACCCCCTGACCTATTGCCCACAAAAAATTATTTTCCTATGAGACATTTCTTAATTAAAGATCTAGCTTCCTGAGAAGCTTTGTAGCAACTTTCTCTCTATTATGCTAACTCTGAAAATACATGAACTTGAATTCTTCTGAGTGTAAGCTTTTTTTTCTAATCAAAATAATTCTCTAGGGACCCATTTAAAGTGCTTCAGTTTTATTGTTTGCCTTGATGCATAGGGGAATGTGTTCATTAAATTGACTCGTACAGAAGCCCAGATTGATTTAGTCATTATCATGTTAGCTGATGGTGGGGTGCTATCAGCCTGAGATTTTCAGGTGCCCCTAAGTTGGTGTCAGCTTCTTGGCTTGGTGAAAGATTCCCTAAGATCACTAACACTACACAAGAGTAAATAAAGCTTTGACCCTGAGTTCTAATCCTTTCTGGGCTTTTGCCCGAGAGAGGAATGAATATTATACTTGCTGAGTGGTGAGATAATCCTGGACTCACTTTCCCACCGCATTAAGTTACATTTTGCAAAAACATCCATTATCTGTGGGGACTAGGTAGTGATGTTCAACTGAGAGAAATTAAAAATGATAAGTAGATTTTGGGGGGCTTTGAAAGTCCAAAGGAGCTTCTTGGGTTGTGCAGTTCTCTCACCCAAGGTTATGAAGCTTTCAGCCCTTCCGGTTGGCAGCTTTTACATTGCCAGGTCATGATATTAGAAGGAGATTCAAGAATCAGCTGAAAATATCCATGGTAAGCTTTTTGATCTGACCTTATTGGGTTCAATTAGATTAGATGAGAAGAACCAAATATCAAAGGGAGGGACAAATTTCCCTTGTCCAGTTTTCAACACCTTGGATGAACAGTTTACTCTTCCTAACTCCCAACCATCACCAGCAGACAGACATCTCCTAGGGTATAGGCCACTTTCTGAGGAAATGGCTACTCCCATTTCCCTACTTTATTAACAGTGAAGAACTGAAGGTATTTATGGCTTAGAAAAAGCTGACCACTTGACCAAACTAGCCTGTAGAGCCGTAAGAGATGTTAACCCTCAACTTTCGGCCCTCAACACTTTGCTAGCAGAAAATTCTAAATCATACTGTCATTTCTTTGCTACCACAGGCAGTTTCCCCTTAACCTCTAAGTGAGTTTGCAATATTATCAGTGCCCAAAATGCCGTATGAATTAAGAGCAGGAAGCCACATTTTGAAAAGAGGTATCACTCTGACTCTGCCTTACAAAAAGTAAAAATCTCAGTGGATGGATTCTCCTGGTCCATTTTTCCTTCTACAATTCCCCAGAGTTGTCATAAGATACTTTAAAGACAATCCGTTTACAGACACTAAAAAGCACATGAAACAGGCTGCCAATAGTGCCAAAGGCAGTGTCCAGGAGGAGATAGAAGGTGCCCCCCAGGCCTACAGCAATATCTTTAAGGACAGTTGGGATGGCACAAACTGTGTACGTGGGGAAACTGACAATGTCCACAAGGACTCTAATAGGGATACTCAGAATTCGGCAAATGGTTTTCAGCAGGCAGCAGAGGATGCGTAGGAGGGCCCTGATGACTTTGACAATGACCTTGACCACTTTCCAGGGAATGCTCACCAGTTCTTCCCCAATAGCCATGAAGTATGACACTGTTGCTGAAAACATCTTATGGATTCCATTTTCCAGAATGCCTATAAGTTGCTTGGTAATGTGCCATAGGCAATAGAGAACATTTTTCAGGATTCCAACCATGAGGTAATATATTAATTGGAGAAGCTTGACAAAAGGGGTAGCAACAATGCTGCCAATTGTTCTGAGCAGGCTGCTCTCGTCGGCTTCCTCTGGCAATGACCGAGCAGACCGTTTATTCCGAGTACCGGATAATTGGCTAGAACTTGACTTAGCCTGGACCATTCTCTCTTCATCCTGTACATGGTTAACCATTTCTAATATTTTTTTCATTTTCTCTGTGTCTTGGTCTGCTTCCCCACAATTGTTTTGGAACAGCTGAGTCCCAGATGGAAGAAGCTTTTCAAGATCCCTCACCATCACATCTTCTATGATATCCCCATCCCTCATATGCTTGATGAATCCCATAGCCCACCCTCCAGGAACAGCACAGCAAGCAGCCAGCCAAACAAAGTCAGGGACAGACACTTTGTCCTTAACTCTCTGGTCTGAGGGCACTGCTCCTGCAATGACATATAGGTCATCCCCATTCCCACAGTATGGGGCCAAGGCAAGATCCATTAGGCTATTCACATTCATGTACCACCTTTCCCTTAATGATTGGATCATAGGTGCAGCGTTCGTGAGGGTGTATGTTGCCACCTGGAAATCATCACTGTTCAGGGAGCTGAGGTACAGTTGTCCTTTTTGGTAATCAGAATCCAGGTAGTCAGTACTTAGGGCTTGTTTGCTTCCAAGATTGTCTACAGAGTTAACAGCATCTGCTTCATTCATCATTTCTCCAAAGTTGCTGTTGGGATCATCTATCTGAAAGATAAGAGAGGATACTATACTTAGTTAAGTCGAAAGTCCATAAAGCATGTCCCTAGCAAAAAGGAAGCACAGTCTTTTAATGGATATTAAGTACCTACTGTATGCTGAGTACCAGCGCTGAACAAAAGGGAAAGTGCAAAGTTTGAAAAAAAAAGTACAATTGGAGGTGCCCATCAATTGGGAAATGGCTTAATAAATTATGGTCTGTGAATGTAATGGAATAATATTGTGCTATAGGAAATGGTGGAGAGTTTCTTTTTGTGTGTGCAATCACATAAAACATGTTTCCATATTAGTCATACTGTGAAAGAAGAAACAGACCCCCATCCAAAAAAGAAGAAAACACGGACAAAAAATAAAGTGGAAAATAGCATGCTTTGACCTGCATTCAGACTCCATAGTTTTATTCTGGATGTTGCATTGGTAACCAAGGTGGGACTTTCTTACTGTTTTAGAATGATTAATTAATTAGTTGTCTTTGATTGAGCCTTACTAGGTGCAAAGCCCCAGGCCCAAACCCCTATCTACTAGGTGCTAAGCCTATGTGGGCATGAAGCCCTTAGGGTCCTAAGGGGAGTTGCTAAGGCCAGAGCCAATAGCAGGAGCCTAAGTTCTGATGGCTAAAGAATGTATAAAAAGAGAGAACAGAGCTATTTGCTTGGGTCTCTCACTTCTGGAGGCGAGGGACTCTGGGCAGCCACTCTAAGAGCCTCTGGGCTCACCCAGATGTTCATGGTTTCTTGGTAACTATGAATTGTCTTTGGTCTGTTTATAATGTATGTTTGTAATTTGTTTGCATTTGCTCTGAATTTCAGGGTACTGGCTTTTTTCCCCTGAACTGAGTGAATGGTATTTGTATGTTGTGTTGAAATAAGATTGTTAACCCCTTAATGCTACTTTCCTTAGTAAAGCAGATCAAAAAAAACCTGTGCTGGCAGAGTCCTTGTTGTTGGGCTTGTGGTGGTCTTTCATCCCCACAGCAGCTGCTAGCTGAATTATTGCAACAGATGTGGAGAGCATTTTCCATCACAAGTCTTTTGGAATGGTCTTTGTTGAGAATAGCTAAGGCACTCATAGCTGATCATCGTGCAATATTGCTCTTACTGTGTACGATGTTCTGAAGGAGATAGTTTCAGAGAAACATGGAAAGACTTGTATGAATTGATTCAGAGGCAAGAGGATACTTTATGCTATGGCAGCAGCACGGTAAAAATAAAATTTTGAATTCTGATCAATCCAATGATCAACCACGATTCCAAAGGGGTGATGATGAAGAATGTTACCGACCTCCTGACAGAGAAATAATACCCTGTGCAGAATGACACACATTTTTGAATAAGACCAATATGGAAATATGTTTTTCCTAACAATAAATGTTTGATACAAAGATTTTGTTTTTCTTTTCTTTTCCCCCAGGGCATCAGGAGGTAAAAATGATAGGAAAAAATACTTAATCACAGTGTCCTTGCTCACATATAGCTTCCTACTTAGCAAAGGCATAATCCATAAACATAGGCTACTCTAACACATAATATGACAAGGCCATTAGAAATAAAAGCAGAACGAAGCATACTGTGAGGTTGTCTTTACATTACGAGAGGGCAGGTCATCAACCGCTGGGAAGCAGCCACCATTTTGTGAAGGAGGTGGCTTTTCAGTTGGGCTTTAAAGCATAGGTAGGAAATTCAATAAGAAACTAGGGAGGAGAGAGGATATTCCAAGCATAGAAACATGTTTGGTTCTGACAGGGGTCACAGCGAAAGACCTTAATGTGTTCACTATGGACTAGAAACGTTTATAAGTGTCCTGTAATTTCAGGAATTACAACAGTGATTGTAGCATTGAGCAAAAGATAATTCATCCCATTTATACATTCAATTTAGCCTGGTATTTGCAATACAGATGTGTGATACCAGTGCTAACAGTGTACAGAGAGACCTGTGTCTGAAATACCCTGCCTGGAGGAAATCACACAACACCTCAGTCTCCCTCCACCATCACCCTCAACTCTCAAAGGCTATAAGTTGCAGGATGGTTGCTAATCTGCATTGATGAAAGGAGTTTCTTCAGCAGGGAGTTTCCCACATGGATGAGATCGCAGGTCCAAACCAAACAAAACAAATTCGGTTATAAAGGTGAAAGTTACAACGAAGTCTGTCCTGTATTTAGTGGAACTGCATGACCTAAATGGTGATTGTGAGTGGTAATGTGGGGAGTTACTGAAATCAGCCCAATAAATGTCACGTAAAATTGTTTTTGCTTGCCTGAGTAACCATCAGAGCGTCCATCAAAATGATGGGATCCAGTCTGTACCAAAGGACATGCTTTCTACCATTACAGTCTTCAGGCTGGCAGTCATGTAATAATTTTGCACATATGATGTCACCTGTCCTACCACAGCAATGATAATAATATAGAAATATTACCTTTGGGAGGACCTTCTGAGGGATTTCCTAGAAACTAAGGCCAAAGTCATGGATGCCATTGACCAGCTCTAACTCATCAGGAGTCAGCTATTTCCAACCAAGTGGTAACTATTTCCAATTCAATTCCATACGCATTTGTTAACCACCTATCATAGGCAAAGTTCTATGTTAGGTGCTGGAGAGACAAAAAAAAAACAGAGGCAGAGGATGGAATGTGATGTATGGAGAACCCCAAGTAGACCAGTTTAGCTGAAGATCAGTGGGTATGAGGGGGGGAAGTAATATGAAATAAACTACAAAAGATAGGCTCAAGCCAGACAATGAAGTGTTTTAAATGCCAGAGGATATAAGGGTATGGGTGTGTGAGTATGTGGTTGAAAGTATGCATGCAGGTACGAGTCAGGATGCATCTTTAGGATTTATAAAATCTTTGCAAACTGGAATTCCATGTCTGTTGCTGTTTGTCCTAACCCTTCCCACCCCTTCACTGAGTCAGAATCTGACAAATTGGGAGGTCATCAAGGGATGCAATATCGCCTCACCTACTCAGAGGTAAAGGCTTGCAAAGGCTTAGCTCTCTCTTTAACTATTTCCTACACCAGCCCAAACAGCCCACAATCCTGTCAACTGGGAAACTTTCAAAAAAAATAGCCTTGGACTTCTCTTTAATCTTCCATGGTTCTATATATATTTCATGGCTCCTTTGGGGCAAATTTTTCACTAAGACTGAAATAACTAAACATTAGAATGAAAACGAGAAAAGCTGATCTCAACACACTCATAAAAATTAGAACTGCAATTCAAGCAATCAACAGAAACTCTCTGATGGTTGGCTAAAATTCAAGGCACATGTTTGTAGTAAAATTTTATATGCTGTGGTGTGGATAAACACATGTATTACTCTAATCAGGGCATTTAAATCAAACTGGGAAGAAAGCACTGAGTTTGGCGTTGATGCTTAGGCACTTACGCACCTTTAAAATGTCCAAACCAGGGCAAAAGTGAACCTTAACAGTATTCTGTTTGGACTTAATTTCTTGATGACATTTATTTTTTTAAATGACTGGTATTTATAGACCAAAATTTTCATAGCTGTGTTTTTAGGGGTAGCAAAAAACAGCAAAGTAGGTGCCCATTGATTGAGTAATGGCTAAAAAAAATTAGTTTATAGAAGTAATGGAATACTACTACACCATAAGAAATAGTGAATATGAAAACATACCAGAAACATGGGAAGACATAGTCTTGATGAAGTAGGCAGAAGCAGGAAAATAATATACACAATGACTACAACAATGTAAATGGAAAAAACAAAAAACTGAAACAGAACACCATATGAATATAATGACCAAATTTGGCAATAGAGAAGTTGGAAAAATACATTTCCTTCCTGTATTTGCACAGGTGGGGGACTAAGGGTATGAGATATACCATATACTGTCTGACATAGTTGAAATGTTGCCGGGTTTCCTGAACTGCTTTTCAAATCTTTGTGGCAAGGGAGAGCTAAGTGGATAGGGGAGGGATATATAACTAAATGAAAGTGACATCAAAACAAAAGGTATCAAATAAAAAAAAATTAAATGAGTGAAGTTGGATGGGCTTGTTCTCAAGCTGTCAACTTAGTGTGGGGATGGAGGGCCCTAGGAGATTTTGGGGTGTTACTGAAAAATGCTTTGTTCTACTCCCCCATCTCCGCAATGAGCACTCTCCTCTGTGTCCACACCTTTGCTTTCAGTGGTCTCATCAGGGCAGGATGAGATTAGTTAACGTTTCATTTATATGTATGCATCTTTTCTGCCCAACTGGACTCTAAATGACAGGAAGACAAGAAATGTAATTCCTGTTCACATCCACCTACAGTGCAGGAGTGGGGGGAGGAGAAAGGTAAGGGAAAGGAAAAACAGTGCTTTGTGCACAGGTGCTCGACTAATACATGTAGCTCATTAAATTCTTATCCAAACACCCAATGGTAGCCTACAAAATGGGGCCGGCCCTTGCAGAGAGGCAATAGGTATGCATCTTTCCCACTCTGTACCAGGATTTTTCTTGAAGGCAGAGTAGGTGAAAAGAGCTGGGAGGGAAAAGTCAAATCATACAATAAAGTTTATTGCAAATGCATTGCAGAGGGAGCCATAGGTGACATTTCTATAGTAGCTTCATCCCTTCTCTGAGTCTCCAGACAAGCATTGATTTTAGAAGCTCTCTAGCCCCGTACCTTGCTGTCATAGAGGAAAGCTAAAAATTCCATTCCTTTTGTAGAATATTGCCTTAGCTGTAAAATTATAAAGAATAAGCATGGCTCGAAAGAAGGGATATGAGAAGACACTCCTACCACACTCTTTTGCTGAGGTAGGAGGGCCACAAATGTTGTATATTGCACATATTTTTAGATTTTTTTTTCCTCTTTTTCTTCATCTTTAAAAATTATTAGTTATTATATGGGATGCCTCTCTGGGAAGGAAGGAGTGATACTGAGAGGGAACATGGTATTGTTTAAAAAAAAACAAACAACTTGATAAAATAAAAGAATATTGCCTCAGCTCCCAGATAGTTGGGTGATAAGCACCATGGAAACACACGCTTAAGTTCCTTAATCATAATAATAGGCACGTGATCAGGACACTGAGCAAGAACTAAGGGTCAACAGAGCCTAAAGCCTCAAGGCCAGAAGTCTTTAAGTTGCAACCATGGTGTTTAGCATACTGCCTGGCACCTACTAGGCACTTGATAATTACTTGTTGACTGACTAAACGACCAAATGACCGATAAGCACAAGGTACAGAAAGAGACGTATGTTTTTGGACATGACGTCTGTGTGAATTTGCTTTACTTGACAAGTTTATTTGTTAAAAGGGCTTTTCTGTTTCCCTCAGTTTTTAATTGAAAGGGGGAGGGTCCAGGAGGATTAAGTAAAAATGATCTAAAACAAGAAGGCCATTGAAACAGTTTTTTTTAAATGAACAGAAGAGAATAGAAGGATGTTCAGAAAAAAGTACAGACAAGCAGAGCAGTTTTGAAAGTAATGTGTGGAATTTATTATATACTTTTTAAAAAAGCAAGTGGTAGGAAATGGAGATTCATTGTTTCATATATAACTCTCTGGGAGTCCTGCTGTATATTTGGAAATATAAGTTCAGAATAAACAAATACAATTTTTAAAAAATCTAATTTGACTTTGGTCATTAAAGTAATGGATGTTATTTTGACCCCCAGCATCTTTTGTTTCCAAAGAAATTTTTGGATTAGTTGAAATAAAGCACTCTCTTATTTAGTAGAAGAGCTGAAAAGAAGCACAATGCGGTAATGAAATAAGCAACTCTCCACCTGAAATACCCCTGATGGAGGCAGTGTGGTGCAAGAGTGGTGGACTTCTATTAAGCAACAACATGATATAATATGATATGACATGGAACATAATAGGATGATGATGACGGCATTTATATAGCCCTTTAAGGTTTGTAAGTACTTTGCAAATTTTATCTCACTTTATACTCACTACGAACCCCAGAAGGTAGGTGTTATATCTATTTTCATAAAAAGAAACTGAGACAGACAGAGGTTAAGTGATTTGCCCAGGGTCCCACAGCAAGTAAGTGTGTGAGTCTGGATTTGAACTCAGGTCTTCTTGATTCTGCATCTGGCACTCTCTCTACTGCACGACCCAGTTGCTAAACTTAATCTCTCTGTGTTCCTATTCCATCATCCATACTATAGGCATAGTAAGACTTACACTAGCTGGGATTCCCTTGTCCATATATATATTTACTCCCTCCAATAACTAGATACATTTTGATATCTTTTTGAGATAACAATTGGCTGATGATATGGGAAGGATCCACAGTACCTGGAATGAAATAAACCCTTAATAAATGCTTGCTGAAGAAATGAACGAATATCTAAAAACAGGCTCTCGTTTCTATAAAATGTCCAAGTGACATGTTATTAATGTGATTATCATCAGTAATATTTGATTACAAAACTCAGATTCTTTTTCCCCCTTTCTACTTTGAAATATGAAGTGTAGACGTAATTTTCCAGACCCTCAGTAGGGACTGCTTAATGATCTAATTATGGCATTTACTGTCATCTACTGACAACACAGCTCCCCAGAGGAAGAGGCATAGCTAGGAGGTAAGAGATGATTTCAGATTCCCATGGGTCTCTGGGCTACACCTGCCTTTTTTCATATGAAACCAGGCCACTGTTTGGTCTCCAAGGGTGCTCTGCTTTGGTGATACACACAAACTCCGCTCTGACCCATTCCCCAAGCAACTGCCCATGTAATCTCATATCATTCCTCACCTCTCTTTTTCAGTCTCATTCAGCCTCCTGGCCCTTTATTGTAGGTTTTCTTCAGAGCTCTGACCTTGGCTGAAGGTATTCTCTTCACACTCTTTTCCTTGGAAATCTAACTTACCCCAATGACTTCAACTACTACCTTTGTACAAATAATACCCAGATGAACGCTTCTGGTCTAATTCCCTCCTGAGCTCTAGGACCACAAATCCAAACTCCCAAGAGGGTATTATCTTGCCAGAACCTCAAATGCAGCTTAATTCAAACAGAACTCGTAATATTTTTCCCTAAACCTGTTCCATCTTCCATCTTCTGACTTCATTTCTGTCTTTGGCACCATCATTCAACATGTGTCTCATGTTCGTAAACATATTTGGATTTAAATTCAATTAACTTGCAAGTCAAGATATCACCCTCCTGATGTCATTGGTCCTCTTTGAGAACCAAGGATGAACAACAAGAACATGCTTAAGAAGGTCACGGGCTCCCACTGCACATCTAGGGCCATCACCAGTCATCCTGACCTATGTCTTGCCACTGGATTCCAATGACTCCGGAAGAGACAGTGAGGCTGATGACTTTGCACAGCTCTGCCTCACTCAAATCCAATTCACTTGCAAGTCAAAACACATACTTTCTGATGTCATGGGTCCTCTTTGTGAACAAAGGACACACAACAACGAACAACAACATTTGTAACCTTATACTTATCTTTGACTCTTTCCTCTCCCATACTTCTCATCTCCAATCAGTAACTAAGTTCCTTCAATTTTACTTCTTCAGCATCTCACATGCATCCCCTCTTCTCTATTCCCATTGCCACTATCCTACAATAGGCTTCATTATCATCCACCTATTGTAATTTTTTAATGAGTCTTCCCATCTTTGCTCTCTGATCTCTCCTCCCCACCTCCTTTCACACACATACAAACCATCTTTCACATCATTCCCAAAATAATCTTTCTTAGATTTCATTCTCTGGATTTTGCAACCACACTTCAGCTGCCTTCTCTCATGGCCTCCTTCTCTCATTGGTGAGTTTGTCCCAGACTTTCCAAGACCACCATGCTTTGATCTCCATACTTTGCCTCCATGTTTGAGTTGCTTTCTCCTTTGGCCCCTGCAGCCTCCTTCTCTCATTGTTGAATTCCTCCTAAAACCTCCATTTTGAGGAAGAGCCCAGGTCAGCCATCCTTCATTCTTCAGACTTTCCCCCATGTCAGTTTTCTCTCCCCATACTCAACTTTTTAGCTCCTTTCAATGTATTGACTTCTCCAATTAGAATGTAAGGTACTCAAGGGAGAGAACTTGGGTTTGTGTGGGGTTTTTTTTGGCTTGGGTTTGTATGCCCCTCACACTTAGCATAATGCCTAGCACATAAGTGCTTGATAAATGCTTGTTGACTTGACTAGTATCTGGTTATATCCAGTAGTATGCTGGTAAATATTTAACAACCAGCCCTCCAGGGGGGAAATGTATGAAGGTCTTACTTTTAGGTTTAGTCTATAGTATCAACGTTTTCTCTATTGCTTTCTTGGGGCAGCTAGGTGGTGTAGGAGATAGAGTCTGAGGCCTGGAGTTAGAAAGACTCCTTTTCCTGAGTTCAAATCCAGCCTTAGACATTTACGAGATATATGACCCTGGGCAAGTCATTTAACCCCGTTTGCCTCAGTTTTGTCATCTATAAAATGAGCTGGAGAAGGAAATGGAAAACCACTTTTGTATCTTTGCCAAGAAACTCCAACTGGGGTTACAAAGAGTCAGGCACGACTAAAACAACAACAGCAGCCACAGCAAAACCTACCATTTTCTTAATTCTAGACAACCAGCAAAACAATAAATCAAGTTGTAATAATACGGAGTTTGCCTATTTCCAAAATATAAATGCTCCTGAGAGGAAAATTTAACAATCAGCTCTCTCCAATGGTTTGAAATGACTCTAATATACTGCTGATTATATCAATACTCCATTTAAAAGTCGTCAGTGGCTCCCTATTGGCTCCCAAATAAAGATAAGATTTCACTGCCTGACATTCAAAACCCCCCACAGTCTGGGACCTGGTATTCTAGCTTTCCAGCTTTTATCTCTTTTTACTCTTATTTATTATTCTCCTCTAACCCTTCCATTAATCTTACTCCATGCTCTAATTAAATTTCTCTACTCCCTTCCTCCTGACAATGCCCTATACTCTCCCTCCTCTATGCTTTTGCTGACACTGTTAGCTGTGCCTGGAAAATCTTCCTTTCTCCACTTTATCTATTACATTCCAAGCTATCCTTTAAACCTCAACTCACTGATGCCCTGTCAAAAACAATATTATCGGGGCAGCTAGGTGACACAGTGAGTAGAGCATTGGCCTTAGAGTCAGGAGGATCTGAGTTCAAATTTGACCTCAGACACTTGACACACTTACTAGCTATGTGACCTTGGGCAAGTCACTTAACCCCAATTGCCCTGCCTTCCCCCCTCCAAAAAAAAAAGAAAAGAAAAGAAAAAAAATTATAAAAAAAACCAATATTATCCCAAGACTTCTTAAAATATTTTGTTTTGTGACTCTCTAATAAACTTATTATATAGTATGTATTAAACATAGATGTGTGCATTTGTATAGTGGACTATAGACTCTATGAGTGCAGACATCATGGCTTATTTAAACTTTGCATCTCATCCAGTGTCTAGCTCAATGCTTTATATAGAGTTAGCACTAAATAAGAGCTCATTCAATGAAATTAAAGATTAAATTAGAATGAGAGTTCAGGATAAAGCAAATGGGTGAGTGGCTTGTCCTTGGAGCCATATGTCTGAATAATAGAAGTAAGCCCAAGCAAAAGGTTTAAAAATAGGGTGAAGGTACACAATAGTGGCAGAGGATCAGAAATTATAGGGTAGGCAGGCTCTTGTTAGCTACAGGAAAAACAAAATGAGAGATACATACAGAAAAATACCTATGCAATAAAGCTCAACCTTCTGTTGACCTAAAAATCATAAAATTATAGATTTAGAATTAGAAAAGACCTTAGAGGCCCAGCCCTTTAATTTGACAGATAAAGAAATTGAGGCACAAGAAGGCTGTGATTTGCCCAAAGTCATACAAGTAAATAGTGGCAGAGGATTTGAACCCACATTCCCGACTCCAAATAATCCAGCATTCTTTCTGCTATATCGCCATAGCTCCCTTTAGGATTTGTTAAGTCTTTGTTCTCAAGAATGAATTTGCAGGTACAACATTCTGTCTGACAAAGTCTTTAAGAAGACAAAGCCAGCAGCAATTACAAAAATGGAACAAAAGAAAGAACACTTTTCTCCATACCACCAGAATGATTTTTTTCCAGGCCCTGAAGGCAGTTTGTTTTCTTGCTTAAAACAGGAACAGCAGATTGCCCTAAAACAGGGACTTACAGAGCTGGGAAAATGGCATCCAAGAAACGTTCATTCGTTGAGTCTCTGAGTAATCAGCCTAAAGAAGGGAATAGTAAGGTCATGTCACAAATAGCACAGACACTCATAGAGCCAGTCCACGGCTGCCTCTCTAAAGCAATTGTTCTGGACCTATGGACTGGCGTACCTCCATAAAGGCTGAGGGAACTAGCTGTAGCACTGAGGGCTATCTCACAGCCCCCCAGTCCATCTATCTTAGATTGTTTTGAGTAAAATGATCTCCACAGAAAGGCTAAAGAATTGAAATTACATAGTCTGGAGGAGAAAAGGTAGAGGGAAGTGGAGAGTGTTTAATTATAGTCTTTAAATGTTTAAGTGATTACTCTACAAAGAGGGAGAACAACCGTGGATTTAAAGTCCAGCATAAGAAAATGCTATCCACATCCACTATGGAGTCTGAATGCAGATTGAAGCAGACTATTTTCTCTTTTTTTGTCTTTTATTTTTTTCTTTCTCATGGTTTTTCTCTTTCGTTCTGATTCTTCTTTCACAACATGACCAATGTGGAAATATGTTTGACATGATTGTACATGTATAATCTATATGAAATTGCTGTCTTGGGGAGGGAGGAGAGAAGGGAGGGAGGTAAAAAAATTTGGAACTCAAAATCTTACAAAAATGAATGCTGAAAACTATCTTTACGTGTAATTGGAAAAAATAAAATACTATTAAGTGCAACAACAACAAACATCCAGCATAAGAGAATTACCTTCCAAAAAAACCTCCTTGATAGGGCTATTAAACACAGAAGGGAAGCTATGGAATCTCCTTCCCTGGAGAATTTTAAGCCAAAGATAAAGAAGCATCTGCCAGGACAGTTTAGTTCAGATACTTCCGGACAAGACAGTATAAATTAGATGTCCTCTCCAGCTCCCTCTTGACCCTGTGGTTCAATTATCTATGTAATGTTTCAGGCTATTTCTATTTCAGTGGAAGAGATACTGGAAGAAGGATGGAATGGAGAGAAGGATAAAGGAAATATTTTTGTTCCTACTGCATAAAATCAGGGACTCTAAAAAAAGTTATTTATTCATGGATGTAAAAGGGATTACTTTGCTGTCAGGTCACCACTTGGACCCATGCTTCTCTCTTCGTGGAATCCTATAGGATCCTAAGAACCAAAAGGTCATACATGCATAGCACTGTGAAGATCCCAGATGCTCCTTAGATCCTGTAAAATGCATTTCTGATGGCACCAGAAAGCAACAAAGATCAGAGGGCGCTTTATAAGTCCTATCAGAACAGACCATGGAAAGAATTAGTGTATATTAAGATTCCAGGAAGGAACTGCCTTTTCCCCTCTAGGAGTCAGAGTATGAGTAGAACTGAAGAAATGGGAGAAGGCAGATAAAGGGGAGGGTGGAGAAAAGAGAAATCAAGCCTGGGGAAGGACTTGATTTATTGTGTGCCAGAATCTTCATCTCTCAAAAAAGGAATAAAGTCTAAAACTGACCTACTTGGTGGGTGGAAATGGAGAATAACAACACTAAAGTTCTTTTCCTTTGGCTTCTAAAACATCTACCCTTTCCCAGGGAATGAAAATTTCTTTAGTAGAATTAAAACATCTTAGTTTTAAGTTTTAAAAGGAAAGAAAAAAAGGAGATTCCCTTTCCCTCTCCCCCTAATTCCATTTGCCTCTTTTCTTCCAATGCTTGCTTATTGGAGAAAGACAATTAACCAAAGAGAAAAATAGAAAATAAGCAAATTTTCCCTTTAAGCCAGGGGGCCAGTGAAAAGAGATGATGCAATGGTGTCCTGTGTTCATGTCTTTTTTTCCTCCTGGCAAATGAGAGTATGAGAAAGATAACCATTTATAACCTCCTCAAACATAATATTAATAGATCATTCTTCCTTCTTGGCGCCCAATGACAAAGATTACATAAGGAATGAAATGTACTTGAGGTTAGTGAGACCTAGACTGAAGGACCAGTGCTATCCCCTACTGGCTGGGTGGCCTTAGGCAAATTGCTTAAACTCTCCAAGTCTTGGTTTTTCAGGAGTTAAGAAACCTGGGTTTTAATCCCAGTTCCACCACTTTGTCAACATTATTTAACTTTTCTGGGCCTCAGCATCTGCATTTGTAAAATTAGGGAGTCGGATTAAAATCCTGTTCAACTTTTACGTCCTATAATATTTGGACCACCAACCTCACAAGGCTGCTGTGAGGATCATGATGAGATTAATTAAAAAGAGATAACATTTATTAAGTGCCTACTACATACCAGGTCCTGTGCTAAGAGCTTTGCAAGTATTATCTCATCTGATCCGTACAACAATCCTGTGAAGTAGGTACTATGGTTATCCCCATTTTACACATGAGGAAGCTGAGAGGAACAGAGTTTTTTGGTGTTTTTTAAGTGACTTGCCCAGAGGCCGGATTTGAATATGTGTATATGGATGCGTGATATATAAGCAGAATGTATTCATATTATATATGTACATATTTATGCATATAACTTTAAATATATATAAATAAATCATAATACTGTATATAAACATACGCATACAAATACATGTAATTAATACACAAAATGTATGTATACAAAATGTAAATATATATAGTGCATATAGCTAGATCATTAAGGAAAACTTTTGAAAGTATAGCATTATGTAAATTTGAGATGTTGCTATTAGCTAAGTAAACTGACCTGTATCAGAAAGTAGGTCTAAGACTTTTTTTCAGGTAACTTTTACTTTTAAAAACTCCAGGACTCGAGCTTTCTTAGTAAATCCTAGTAAAAAGAGCCAATTCTTTTCAAACATATATAGGACTTCATTAGTTTCTCAGCTTACATCATTTCTACTGCTTAGGTTTCTTTTCTTATTATTCACAGCAGGTTAGTTTCTATACTGGGTATTATTTTCATTTCCAGGGGATTGATGATTCTTGGTATTTAGTTTTATTCACTGAAATGATCTCCCCATTCTCCCATAGTGCTTTGCACCTCTTCTCTATTTCAACAGAATAAGCATTTCTGAAGCATACATTACATACAAGGTATTGTACAGGGCATTGGAAATGCCATTGTGCTAGTGATACAAATCAAGAGTGTCTGCTCTCAAGTTTACATTTCACTGAGAGAAACACTGGGTAAGCAGCTAAGGATGATCCATGGTTATTTAAGGAAGGAGTGAACAGTATCAGCTGCTGGGGTAGAAGCAAAGGTAAGGAAGATGTTGCCATAGGAGCCAGCACTTAATTGAGCACCTCAAAGCCAGAGAACTCTAAGATGCAGAAGTAAGGACATCATGCTTTTCAGGCAAGGGGGATATTCTTGTAGGACATGGGGTCACAGAATGTTGAACCCTAATTCTCAAGCTGGAAAAGACCTCTCCTTCCTCTGAATTCTCACTGTACTCTGTACTTCTATCATCTCTATTAGGATCTTAGTAATTTTGTCTTTTTCTTTTTTCCCTCACTAGTCTGGGACTTCTGGGCTTAGATTCTTATTCGTTTCTTTATCCTCCTCAGCCTAGTACTTCATAAGCGTTTGTCACCTTACGCATCTCTGGCAAAAAGCATGACGTAAGGCCTATTTCACCATTAGAGCAAATTTGGTACCAAAATATTGGCCAAATTGGATGGTGCACTAAGGATGAGACCAGGAAAAGAATTAAGCCCTTTAATTCCTATGACAATTTAGAATTTAAGGGCAAATATGCTCCAGAACTCCAGGAATATCCACCGTCCTCCACCACTCCCCAGCCCCAGCCCTGCTTTCAGCCCAGCCCCAATAGCCTTCAATCTAGAGAAACAATCCCTATAGGTAAGACCTGACAATGACTGTGAAAGACCCCACCCCCTTAGCAACCACAGCTATTGAAGACCCAGAAAAGAAAGTCCTCAGCATCAAAGTCCATGGAACCACAAAATGGTTCAAAATTAGAAACAGATATGATTTTTTCAGTACATATGATATTAAAGAAGATGCATTGCCAGGGCTGTGCTGGAAACTAGCTGATTATCAAATTTTCATTGTGAACATTTATGTCTCAGCAAATACTACAAATTGTTGCTTTATTATTTTGTTAATTGTCTTAGAGTGTCAGAGGTTGGCTAACTACAGCTTCAGTCCAAGGAGTCCAAACAAATTAGACCTGCTGTCCAAACCTGTTAGCGTACTCCCAGAGCTAAGAATAGTTTTTATATTTGTAAATAAAGTTTTATTGTATTTAAAAATGCAAAAACAAGTCTTAGTGAGACAGTGGTTGGGCCAGTTAGTGTATCCCTGGTAGAATTAAGATGGAGAAATGATGAATGATGGAGAAAATATTAATAACGTAAATTAAAAGTATGTCGTGCCTCTGGTTATTAAACATTCACCAGCACCACACCCCTCCCCCTCCTTACCATCTGCTTAGTCATTCATTGCACCTTAAGGACCATGAGCCCTTCCATCCCACTTGTAGCTAAAACTGCCTTAACTGCCATCCCCTGCTCTTAACATAGTGCTTTGCACATAGTAAGTGCTTAATTAATGCTTTAAAATGCTTTTATATTCATTCATTCAGACTGAAAAGGACTTGGAAAGGCCATGTGGTCTATGGAAGGGCAAGTCAACATTTCCTCTTCAAAGCTCCTGGAGATCTGATCTTTCATGCTTAAGCTCAAAGTTTGTTAAATATCTACTGTGCACAGTGAGCAGTGCTTGACGACACAACGAATGGGAATTTTAGATAAGTTACAATTCCTTGTCATAGATGTGGAACTCCAACGGATCGTAGAAGTCATCAAGTCCAACTCTCTCACTTTACAGAGAAAGAAGCTGGCACAGAGTGATTAGACGACTTGCTCAGAATTTAGGTGTTCCTGACTCCCATCTCAGCTCTCTACCCAAAAGGCCATCCAGTTAGTTGCCTTTGAGTTTATACTCCAGTAAAGACATAAGATGAATACACAGATAACCATAACATACATGATAAATAGTGCATTTTTATTGTTGTTCAGTCATGTCCAACTCTTTATGACCCCACGTGGGGTTTTCTTGGCAAAGATACTGGAGTGGTTTGCCATTCCCTTCTCCAGCTCATTTTACAGATGAGGAAACTGAGGCAAACAGGGTTAAGTGACTTGCCCAGGGTCACACAGCTAGTAAATATTTCTGATCAGATTTGAACTCAGGAAGATGAATCTTCTTGACTCCAAGTCTGGCACTCTCTCCACTGCACCACCTAGCTGCCTCTAAATAGCGCATTGAAGAGGTATAAAATAAAGGGTGGGGTAGATAAGATGAGAGAAGACTTCTTGAAGGAGGTGGTATTTAAGTCCAGCTTTAAAGGGTGAGTAATAATTAGGCAGGCAGAAAGAACAGTGGAGAGAGGTCACTCTGGGTGGAAAAAGTTTGAGCAATAATACAGAGGCAGAAAAGCACAGGCCAAGTGGAGGGACGAAGAATAGTCCAGGTGGACTGGACTATAGTGTGATGTGACGGAGGGGCAAGAAGGAGGAGGGGGCTGAACTGGGCAGAACTTTTCAAACTCCTGACAGAATTCCATCCTCCTTGTACAAATCTTGGGAGATAATTCCATTACCTCTGAGAGACACTATTTGAGGGTCTACGAAATCTTACTATAATAAAAATGTATTTTAACTACTGTTAGCAATATTAAAATAGGGACAGAAGAATATGAGATAATTTTTGTAAAGTGCTTAGCACAGTGCCTGGTACATTGTTGTTGTTCAGTTCGGAGTGGTTTGCCATTTCCTTCTCTAGTACCAAATAGTGATTAAGTGACTTGCCCAAGGTCACACAGCTAGGACTTTTTTGCAGTTGGATTTGAACTCAGATCTCCTGACTCCAAGCTCAGCACTCTATTCACTGTGCCACCTAACTGCCACCTGTGGTACATAGTAGGTGCTTAATAAATGCTTGTCTCCTACCCTACTGTCATCTCAACTAAGTCCACCTTACATGCAATACTCCATATTCCTAGTTTCCATCTCCCTGCCAAAAAAAAAGGCAGGGATGGGGAGGGAGTTGTGTTCTCATATCTCTATTTTTGGGGCCATTATACCATCAACATATTTTAAGCCTCAGATTTGTTCAATGGCCAGATTAGTTTGAGAAACAGTGGACTAAGGAAACAAAATGGCCATCATTGGAACAGCAGCATCTTTAAAATGGGTCAACACATGCATTAAATAAAAGTCAATCAAACCAGTATGTGGAGTGATTATAATGCTTCATTGGCCCCACTAATTATGATGTCCACTCCATCTTCAGACTAAAGGTGGTATCAAAGAACAAAATGGACTTTCTTTCCTGTTTCCCAAATGTTAGTGCCATGTGATACAATGGTATTTATCCCTTTATTTTAACCGTCAACACCTGGCTACTAGGTAACCGTGTGACCCAATTACATATGTCAACAGACCTGTCAACTCAGCAAAACAGCCTTGTTTGGATTAATCTTTTCCCTGAATCAAACATTACTGGGTTGAACAGAATGGCCGACTCAGTCTTCCTGTGTAGACATGTTAACTCTTGTGGAGGGCACCAAATGACTCTCAGAGTAGATATGTTGTTGGAGTAGATTGTGCTAGCTAGCAACCAAGTAATGAGGAGAGTAAAGGTCCCATTCTTTCCAAACTAGACTCAGTCAAGTATCATAATGAACCAAATTGAGATCAATCCACCTTCATATATAGGATGTAACCCCTAAATAAGAGGAAAACAACCTATGAGTATACACTGGAAAAGAATTTACAGAAAGCTACTATATTTTTAAAAATGGTACTAATGTATTTTAAGGGAGAAACCTGCTACCGTTTCTTAAAAATAATTAAATAAGTTCCTGCAACACATAAAAAATCCAAAGGTCCCAAAGTGGAGAAATTTAAAGAAAACTGGGCTTTTTGTGGCTGAGAAATATAACACAGATACGACACTATCTCTTGCCTGCTTGTTACTACTAATCTCTCTCTCTCTCTCTCTCTCTCTCTCTCTCTTTAATATTTCACTCCTGGAACAGCCCCTCATTCATTTGGAAAGCCTGAAACTCAACTTCTCTGAGATCTCCATAAACCCTATAACTCTCTCCTATCTATTTTTCTCTCTACTCTAAATTCCAAGGAGATTTCTCTGTGGCTCTTGGCAGTGGCCAGACTCAGCAGTCAATCAACAAACATTTATTAAACATTTACTGTGCATAAAAGGCACTATACTAGGCACTGGAGGGAAAAAAAGTGGGACAGTCCCTGGCCTCAAAGAGTTTAATTTTGAATGGAAGAATTAACATGCACCTATATTAGATATTTACAAAATACATCAAAGCAGATACAAGGTAAGCTTGGGGGCAAAGGCACTATCAACTGGAGGACCAGGAAAGACCTTCTGCAGAAGTGACATTTGAGCTGAGTCTGAGCATCCCTGGAAAAGAGGAGCAGCCAGTGTAAAGGAATGGAATCTACACATAAACAGCCGATGTGAAGACAAGCAAATAGGTCTTATAGTGTGTGTGGGGTGGTGTAATGAGTAACAAGGCTGAAATAGCTGATAGACTGAGGCCAGGTAGTGAAGAACTTTAAATCCTAAATAAAAGAGTTTATATTTTATTTTAGAAGTAATAGAGAATTTGTTGAGTTGGGGAATGGCATGGTCAGACCTGAATTTTAAGAATGATGCTTTGGCACCATTTGCAAATTGGATTGGAGCAGGGAGACCAATTGGGAGGCTTTTGCCATAGTCCAGGGGAGAAGCAATGAGGGCCTGTACTAGAGTGGTGGCCTTTGAGAGCGTAGAGAAGGGCAGGTAAGCAAGAGATGTTGTGGAGATAAGAAACGACGACGAGATTATATCTTATAAGGAGGAAACAGACTAAACCCTGGAACAAAATGCAAATTCTTTGGGAAGGGGAACTCCCCAGGATTTCTTTCCGTGATTGAGTGTTCTCTTCAGTTGTGGAAAAGTGGGAGAGAAATGTGTAATTGATGGAATATGCGGTGAGATCCTTCTAAGACTCAAAGGGACCTGGAACAGGGTTATAGGAAGTCTCTCATATTATACAAACAGGATGGTGCACAGTTGTTGTTTGTGTACACTGGTGTATTACTTATGTTTCTGCTGTTGCTGGGGAAACTAGAAATGCTTAAATTTTGACTACTGGGAGGGCAGGAGGGAGGGAGGAAGGAAGGAAGGAAGAAGGAAGAGAGGGAGGGAGGGAAGGAAGGAGGAAGGAATTCTGAGTTTGTTCCCCTCCCTTTCAAATAACTCACTCTGCCAGCAAGAAAATCCATCTGAAGCTGTGGCTCAGGTAGGATGCTAACCATCCCCCAGTACTTGGCAGCCCTGGCTGAAAGGCTCCTACCCTTTCTAGCCTTCTAGGTCAGCACCAAATCTTGCAGCTCCATCTCTCACCCAATCACATAAGTAAGTTCTCACACCACTGACACACATTCTCATTCGTTTCCAAATGAGGTAGAGAGACAGTGGGGTTTATGGGTGGATAGAGCACAGGACTTGGAATCCTCTGAATCCCATCTCAAACACTCACTAGCTGTATGACTCCAGGCAAGTAAATTAATCTTTTCTCAGCCTCAATTTCCTCGTCTGTAAAATGAGGATGATAATAGCACTTATCTCATAGGGTTGTTGTTAGGATCTGGTGAGATAATTTATGCAAAAGGACTTTTGCAAACCTTAACATGCTATATAAATGAAAGATAATAACAAAAGAGTCAGTAATGATGATAATAAGGATGATAATGATAATGACTGTCTTTTCAAGACAGTCAAGTGTCATTACTAGGTGATTTTATTCATGGTGATGACCTTTATAGTGGTGATCTATAAAGATTAAATAGGGAAGGAAATAACCATTTTTTAAAAGAGCCTACTATGTGTCAGGCACTGTGCTAAGCTAAGCCCTTTTTGCAAATATTATCTCATCTGATTCTCACAATAACCCTGCCATGTAGGTGCTATGGCTATCCCCATTTTACAGTTTAGGAAACTGAGGCAAACAAAAGTTAAATGACTTGCCCAGGGTCACGCAGCTAGCGTCTGAGGCTTCCTGACTCCAGGACCAGCACAGGCCCATTGCACCACCAGTTGCTTCTAGGCAGATTCTTGTACTATGTTAGCAAGAAGCGTGGGCCTAAGTTTCTTCCTCTATATAATGGGAATGTTGGACTAGATGATCTCTGAAGCTCCTTCCAGCTCTAACATGATGTCTGTGATCACATGAGTCTACGAATCTATGTTCTCTCTAAAAAGAGGATTTTTACCAATCTGTCAAAATGTTCATCAGCCCTGCCCATATTCACAACGATACATCTAAAGAAGGCATTAATAACCTGTAAGTAATAGATGTACAGTTCTAATGCTGGCAACTGTCAGATGTGCTCTAATGTTGGTGACTTCACAGATATATTCAGATCCTTAAAAAAAGAAAAGAAACACTGATAAATGAAAGATCTGAATTTAGAAAATTAATAATACTAGGAAAGTGATTATTTATATTATTTGTATTCATATAGGATTTCTTTAAATAAGAGCTCTCCTTGTCCGTTAATTTGGTTACAGATCATTAACTGCTTGGCAAAAAGTCTGGGGAACTTGGGGCAAGGAGGTAGGGAAGGGGCATGGTTGAAGTATCTGGAGTCTCTACTAATTGGAAAGCACAAATTGTAAGCTCCTTGTGCTTGATTTCATTTTCATAAACTCAATGTTCTACTTGAATTGAAATACAAACCTCTCTAAAATTATAACATAAATCAACAAAAACTGTTTGATTTATTTAAAAAACCCAAAAAAGCTGATATGCTTTTGACATATCAACAACACATTTATGATGTAAAGCAAGCTATACCTGTATCTGACCGAATTTTTTTCTTACCTTCAGTGTGACTTCTTTCAGACACTGAGTACATGAGTTGTATTAAAATGCATAACTAGAATGAGGTAATGGACTTCTTTTCTATTCTGGGCTCTCCTAATAATCCCTTGGAGTCAATTTCTTTATTCCGCTCCTTTTTATCAACTGCCAAATGGATATATGCAGCAGGAGATAAATTATTACTGAGAGACCTGTCATATTTTATGGTCCTAGAGGCCCTAGAGTAAAACTTACAGAGAAATGTTAGGAATCATAAAGAAAAAAATAGAACATATCAATGCTGTTCTATATCTTTTTTGGTCAACAGTAATGAGATGGATTAGAAAACGTAAACTTCCAAAGGCATGTAAACTTCTAGTACTTGGAAAAAGGAGAGATTTTTTTCTTTTTCTTTTTAGAATTAATATTTCAAAAAAGAAATGAAATTTGAATTGAAAAACAAAATCATATTTGTTGTATTTCTAGGAAGTATTTATCTGTCCATGTAGCTAGAATTAAATCAGGATGAATGATAGATTGGGTTAATGCAGACCTCAAGCTGAGATTTGTTTTGTTTTTTTTTTTTTGACCGCACCTACAAAATACTAAACCGTGCAGTCAATACAATGAGCTTGGCAGAGGATGCTTCATTCAGTCCATGTTAAAGTGGCATATGCCAAAGACAAGATGTCTAGATTCTGATTATCTGAAGTTGGTGCTTAATATGCTGAATGGTTTGCTCTCACATAGATGGAACCTGGAAGAGGTTTCATCATCAGACTGGCTTACGCAATGATAGGAAAAATTACTTTCTAGTATTTTGCAAGGATCTTTAAACTATTCCTGAAGGTGAGGTTTAAATCACCCTGAAATAGGAAGATATAAATGAAAAATAATCATTAAATACAGCATAGAGAGCTCAGAAAAAGAATTTGTGTCCTAACTGTATGTATCACAGTTGGAAAGAAGACCTGAAGGATTTACTTTGGACAAAACCCCATTTAGCTTTCTACTTTTACCCAGGATGCAACACAATGGATTGGAATGTCATTGCTCACCATGTCTGTAGAATAGAATCATTCCCTTTTCAGCAGCTGGCTTCTTGATTGCTCAGTAGAGAGAGATAGGACAGATGGAGCTCACATTTTCCACCAACTAGCTCATGCATTCATTCCCTAAGTATTTACTGTGTACCTCTTCTGTTCAAGGCTCTGTGCTGGATATTGAAGAGGTCATGGGACCAGCGTGAATCTTTCATTTTACAGATGAGAAAACTACAGATGGCTAAAATACTATCAGAGTATCTTTGTAATGGCTGGCTGGTCAACCAGGGAGTCATTTTTGGTGACATGCTGTTCAACCTTGCTGAAAATCTTGTTGCTTTTGTCTTCCTTCATAACAGCTAGCTGATCTTTGTATATTATGTTATGTTTCAGGAAGTCCTTTACAGACATTATCTCATGTAATTTGCTCAACATAATAGGGGTAAATTGTAGTTTAGTTGGGATACTATCCATTGGAGTCTCAACAAAAGCAACATTAACTTTATATTTTTAATCATCCTATAACCATCACCCATCTTCTCCCCCTACCCCTAGTGGCCATTACATGTAGAAGTGGAGGAAGTTGTTAGAGTCTTCCGCCCCACCTCCAGTGGTCCAGGGACTGAAAAAAAAATTTGAACCCTAGCAATGGGAAAGCAGGGTCAGAATACTAGATCCTAGTTCCTTGTGTTTCATATCATCTTTTTGTTTTTATGGAGGGGAGAAGGCAAAGCAATTGGGCTTAAGTGACTTGCCCAAGGTCACACAGTTAGTAAGTGTCAAGTGTCTGAGGCCAGAATTGAACTCAGGCCCTCCTGACTCCAGGGCCAGTGCTCTATTCACTGTGCCACCTAGCTGCCCCAGTTCCCTGTGTTTCAGATCCATCATGGCAGACTATCTGCATACGTTTGTCTTCTCCATCACGCTAGTCAGTCATACATTTTGTACCCCTTACTCTCAGTTCTCATGGTGAAAGTCATAGAGCCAAAGATCTAGAACTGGAAGGTACCTCAAAGGCCATCTAGTCCAACCTTCTTAATTTTTAGAGGAGGGAACTGAGGCTTCAAGGTGTTAAGCGACCTTCCCAAGGCCACAACGTTGTGTCAGGAGCAATCAAGTCTTTAGTCAAGTCAACATTTGTGTTTACTCCATCAAGTAATGCTGCCTTCCTCATTGTCAATTTTCTATTTTCCTCTGCCTCCAGAAGGTCTCCCCTGGATTCTGCTTTGGCTCAGTCAATGTAATTGAAAAGATCTAGCTCATTCAAAGATGTATTCCCAGGGTTCTCTCACTGGGAACCTGGGATCCACAGCTCTGTCACTGACTCACTCCATTACCTTAGGCAAGGGCGAAGCTTCCCTTTTGTCTTGGCTCCTCTCCTGACTGATGAGGGCCTAATAATAATGCTGACCTCATAAAAGTGTGTCCTAGGTTTGGGTGAAATGATTCACAGTCATGAAGTGCTTTATGCCAAACAGAATGTGAACCTGAGAGCTAAGTATCTCTCTGTAATGGGACTTGAAACTAAAGTCCCAGCTAAAATATCACCATCTTCAAGAAGCCTTTCCCAAACCCCCTTAATGCTAGAGCCTTCCCTCTCTGATTACATCTAGTTTATCTTATATACATTTTATTTCTACATAATTGTCTTCATGTTGTCTCCCCCATTAGATTGTGAGCACCTTAAGAGCAAAGATAGTTGTTTTTTTCTTTCTTTGTACCCTCAGTGCTTAGCACAGTGTCTAGCACATAGTAGGTACTTAATAAATGCTTATTGACTAATTGACCTTAATGGGCATAAGACATGGGAAGCTGGCTGGTCAGTGGGGATTCATTTTTGGTAATGTGTTCTTCAACACTGCTGAAAATCATATTGCTTTTGTCCTACTTCATCGCAGCTAGCTGATCTTTATGTCCCATTTTATGGTTAAAAAAGCCCCTTTTGAACATCATTTCATTTGATGTGCTCAACAACCTTGTGAGGCAAGTGGTTTAAATGTTATCCCTTTTTCCAGGTAAGTAAACTGAGGCACAGAACGGTTTAAATGAATTGTTAAAGGTCAGATAACTGGCCAGTGGCAGAACCCAGATTCAAACCAAGGTCTTCTGATTTCAAACCCAGTGTTCTTTCCATACCTTAGTACAGTTGTTTCTCAAAACTCGTAAGTGGCTTCCTATTGTCTCTAAGATAAAATACCAACTCTGTTGTATGTTTAAAGCCTTTCATAATTCGGCTCCAGCTGACCTTGCCAGACTGATTGACTACACAGTTCTCCTCCTCACACTCCTTACCTTCCAACCAAACTGGCCCTTTTGATATTCTTTATACCTTGCATTCCATTTCCTGATGTGCTTTTTTGCTTACTCTGTCCCCCATACAAGGAATGCTGTCCCTCCTCAACTCTGCCTCCTGCAGCAGAACTCCTGGCTCCCTTCAAAGCTCAGGTGGTAGCTGCCATCTTCTACCATCAACTAATCAATCAATTATTTTTAAAAAACATTTATTAAATGTTTACTATATTCTAGGAGCTTGCTAGGCACTGAGGATACAAAAAAGAGGCGAAAACAATTCCTGCCATCAAGAAGCAACAAAGGGAGAAGCAACATTGCAAATAGCTAGGTACACAGAAAAAATATAGAGGGCAATAATCACAGAGAGGAAGGTACTAGCATTGGGGGGGGGGGCAGTGCACCTGGGAAAGGCTTCCTGCAGAAAGTAGGATTTGATCTGAGATTTGTAGGAGACTAAGGAAACTAAGCAGCGAAGGCGAGGAGGGATAGGATTCTAGTCACGGTGGGGACATCAATTGAAAAGGCAAAGAGACAGATGTCCTGTGTGAGGACCAGATCCCTTCAATAGTTAATGTTCTTCACCTCCCCTCCCCCCAAAAATCATGTTTTATTTACTTTACATGTACTTAGTATTTACTTCTTGGCATATATTTAACATTTCCCCTGCCTCCCACCAGCAGAATGTAAACTGCTAGAGGGCAGGCCATGTCTCGGTTTTTTTGGCTTTTATATCCCCAACTCCTATCACAGTGCCTGACACATACTAAACCCTTTAACAAATGCTTACTGTCTGATGAATGAATAAAAGAATGGCTGCATTCAGAACTCTGGCTCTTAGTTAAGCTGTGCAGAGAAATGGCTCTTGGTACAGCATATGTAGCTTGAAGGCAGATGCAAGGCACTCAGCCAGCGCAGGTATGAGGCATTAAGTGTTCTGACCTATTTAGACACTTGGATGGAACACCATCATCTACCAGACACAATGCTGACTGAGGCAGGGCTTGGGTATCTCTGCTCAATTAGCTGAACCCTCTTCACACTCTATGGTGCTGCATTAAGCACATCACAAAAAGTTAACTTCTAACTTCTAGAAATCACAGAAGGAATCAAGAGCTGAAGGGGACCCTAAGAAATTATCTAGTCCTTTAAAGGAAAGACAACCTCAACTATTTGAAGGACTCTTCACCTATAGCACAGTGCCTGGAATGTAATAGGTGCTTACAAAAGCTTGTTCATTCAGTGTCACTAAACATTTATTGGGCATCTACTATGTGCAGGGTCCTGAGCTACAAGTTGAAGATACAAAGAAAGATAAAGGACAGTCCCTGCCTTCAAGAACCTTCCAGGCTAAGGGGTGAGACTGCATGTAAATAAGTCCTGACCATTAAGTGAAGGGGAATTAGACTTATCTGCTTGCTGTCCAAAGGCAGAACTAGGATCAGTGGTGGAAATTGTGGGGAGAAAGATTTTGGCTCAGTATATCAATTAACCACCTAACAACTAGAGCTGTCCAAAAATAGAATGGCCTATCCCAAGAAGCAGCAAGTTCCCTCAAAATAGAGAGGCTCAAGCAGAAGCCGGATGTCCACTTGTCAGATGTTACAGGAGAGATTCACGCTTTAGGTAAAGGGTGGACTTGCATGGCCTCTAAGTTTCTTTCCAAATTTGAAATTTTTTTGATTCTATAAAATGCATGCTCAGAAATATTAAGCAATTTGTCCAAGGTTACACCACTTGGCATGGAGGCAAGGACACGGGCACAGAACTGAGATGTTAAACCAGATCGCCCAACTCTTAGACCTTATACTTTCCAATACACCCCAGGGCCATGCACTTCCTTATCTAGCCCTTTGGGAATTCTTAGCCTGGCCTTGGAGTTCCTTGATCAACTTCCCCCCTCTCTCAACTATCTCATCAACCTTTTTGTCTCATTATTCCCCACTACAGACTTCCTATTCTAACTAGACTGATCAGCTTGCTATGTACTATATGTAATCTGCTTGTTCCTGATCTTATCCTTTGGCAGATGTCCCTCCCTTTACCTGGAACCTTCCCCTTCCTTTGCCAGCCGATGCCCCTTACACTCCATTCTCAATCAAAACTCACCTCCTCTAGGAAGTTTCTGGAGGCCCATCCCACTCTGATCACTTTTTTTCTCCCTGTGTTTATGGACACATCAAATTTCCTGTGTATTCTTATTCCTTTATATCTTCCTAGTATGGGGTTGGGGAGGGGAGGTGGCTTCTATGGTGATGTATTTATACAATGAGTACTTAACAGATACTACAAGATAGCAGCTATATTTCAAGGTTTCCAAATAAACTCATTCTAAGAATGGAAAACCCAGGTGCTTGTCTTGGTATTCATCTGGGTGGGGCTGGGGGGGCGGGCAGGCTACAGAGATCAGGAACAGGTTGGGTTAGGGTGTGTTTATTACCTCAGGAGGCTTGGGAAGGATTTGGCAACAAGGTGGACAAGGGTGAGAAGGCTGGGCAAGTGGAGAGTGATGGGCAACCTTCTCTCTAGGTGAGGGGTTATTGATTTCTGCAAGTGTGTGAGAGCGTGCGCGTGTGAGTGTGTGTACGTGTGTGTGTGTACATGCATGCACACACTTGCGCCAATGCCACAATGCCTTTGAATACTAGGTTGAGGAGGTGTGGGACAGAAGGCTGAGTGTTGAGGGCCGTTTCAATTCCTCCAACTGGCTGACCCTGAACACTGCAGCACACTGCAGGGGGTGACTTGACAGATGAAGGCTTGATTTCTAAATCCTTGGGATTGATAGTGGAGAAATGATGAACTTGGGAAAATTATTTTGTCCTTTCTATCAAGGCAATAGGTAGACATTCCCCAGGCCCTTGTTATGCATTTTTTTTTTTAAAAATCCAAAACTTTCTTTTCTTAATTTGGCAATTCTGGGTATTTCCCCAAATGTAGAATAGAAGATAAAATACAATGAATAACAGGAAACACTCCTCCAAATTCCTAAATTTCTTAATTCTGAAGAAATTAATTAAACACCTCATAGCGTCTCTAGGTTAAAATCATTGTGCATGCTTTTGTTTTTAAGCCTTGTGACCGTATGATCTTCCTCTTTTTTTTTGTAAATAGTATTTTATTTTTTCCAATTACACATACAATCTTACTTTTATTCTTTTTACATAGTGGGGCAGAGAAAGCACTGAATTTGAGGTTAAAATCTGGTTCTATGAGCTGTATGACCTCGGACAAGTCATTAACCTTTCTGAGCCTCAGTCTCTTAGTCTGTAAAACAGGGCAAATAGGGAAAAAATAGGGTAAAAATAGGTAAAATAGGGGAAAAAATAGCTACTTCACAGGAAAACAGCTTGTAAATTGTAAAGCAAAGAATACATGTAAGTTAGTATCACACGGGGCCTATACTAGTTGAGTAAGCACCATTCATGTTATATGTGCATCGTCCATATAGATAAAGTTCTACGTAGAGCAGTGGATTACAAAAGAAGCCAAATATTTTGAAATACAGTTATCAAAAATAAATAAATAAATAAATTTAAACGCATAGACCCCGGGTCAAGAAGAGTCCCTCGGAGAACCAAGTGGTTCCTCTTGTCATTTCTTAGTGGTGTAGGGACTTGGATGAAAATGTAATAAAGTTTATGAGCTGAAATTCCAATTTTCTTAAGCGGAGTGTAAAGGCTTGGGGGTGGGCGGGAAGAATTTGAATTCAGGTTGGAGGAAGGCAATTTCTGGCACAGTGTTTCATCGGGCAGCGTCCATCACCCCTTCTGTTATTTAGCCTCCCTCCCTCCGGTTCCGAGGCAGAAGGAATTACCGGCCTTCCCTTGTTTGGGTCCCACCGCAGGATATCTACAAAGGTGTTTGACTCACCTGGGGTTCGATCATCCACTCCTGCTCCCTGCTTTCTCCGGAGACAGCATATCGAAAAGCTGAGTAAACAGGTATCTTTTCTTGGGTGCTGTACAGGGTGGCGAAGCGCTCCTTACCCTTGTATTTTTGACAGATTTTCACGTGGAAAGGCTCAGCCAGTCCTTCAGGCGGGGTCTCTTCATAAAAGAACTTGTTACATTCAGCAAAACCGGCTTCATCCTCCCGGATAATTCTGCCCTCTGCGAGCCAGGACAAAACAAAGAGGCTGCCGAGGGGAAGGAGGGATGCTGGTCTCATGATGGACTTCCTGAAATTGACCGTGCCCTCCTTCAGCTCCCTGGGCCGGGGGCTCGCTCTGAGAGGTCCGAGACTGAAAGGCAGCAGAGAAGCCCTGCAAGTGGATTGGAATCTGGGAACGGTTTACAAGGGAAATGAAATCCGAAACCCAGCCCTTCCCTTCTGGGAGTGGACTCTTTCTACAGGCAGGGCACTGCCAAACTGCATGGAAGCTGTAGGGTGTCATGGGCTGCAGAGACAAATCAGCTACTGGAGGCTGTACCTTTGGGTTCCCCCTCTGGAGATGGCTTCAGGGACTTGGGCTGCAGCTATCAGAGTGTGTCAAGAAGGAAAGGCTTCAAGGAAACTTGGGTCCTGGGAGATAAGGGGCTTTTTTTTTTTTTTTTTTTTTTTTTTTTTGTGACGCTGATCCCAATGCTCAGGGTGTGAGTGTCTGAATGTACATTCAGAATATTCAGAGTATGGGGATGCGAGCCTAGGTTTTGGTGCATCGCACATCTGTCTCCTGAGAAAGTGCTGTACAGAGCACACTGTAAAGGCGAATACGGATCTAAAACGTAGTATCAAGTGTGGACTGCATACCAAATGCGTGTGTAAAGCAGTCACTGTAGTTGTTCGACAATGGAAAATTTCGGAGGGAAAAAAAATATGAAATGTGATTATAAGAAAACAAGACTGACTTTTATGTGATACATAGAATTATTTTACAATTAATCCGTGTATGTACACACACAGACACAGACACAGACACACACACACACAAACCAGGTACCTGAAATTGCCTGTAGAATAGAAGGATTAGCAATTTCCTGACACTTAGGCCTCTATTGTAAAAAATAATTAGTTAATTTTAGCCTCTTTTTCCTCCTCATAGGTGTCAGTACATAAAAA